>NW_027104384.1:643566-813729 GCF_902728285.1 Clytia hemisphaerica
AAATGATTAGATAGTTAGTAGAGAAATCATAGTTGCGTTTCCATCTTCCGGTTGAAACTTCTAAAGCTGCTGCTTTACATAATCCTAATATCTTGTATATATCAGGGATAAAAATATGTAGGAAAGCATATAATAGGCGAATATAGTCATTTTATACTCAAAATACATGTAAAATGTGAAGTAATATGAGATAATTGATATAAATTATTGAGCCTCCAATAATTGAGCTAAAAGATCCATGTGAATCTGTCCTGAAGCCCAACATGGCACCGTCCTTTTGCACGTTAGAAAGCAAATGAATAAATTTCGGGAAGGTTGCCAGATCTATAAGGGGCGAACAGACGTCTCATAATTGGAGAAAAACCATAAAAGGATATCAAAGATCAAAGCCTATCGTTCATCCGGATTAAGAGAGCTTTTTCCTCCTAAAATACACGTTTTTTAATAAGAACATCCAAAAAGCCTTCGGATGTTCTTAACTTTTTGAGTTTTAAGTTCTTAACATGCTCTTATTTTCACCATTTTTTGAGTATTTTTGTCCATTTTCTAAGAAATTGGGTGTTCTAGGGTCTGCAGGGCCTTAAAAGGTTCTCAGCTTGTTCTAAACAATTTAACCATCAAAGTCATATCTTCTTATATGGTTTGTTCTTATAAAAAAATGTCTAGGGGATTTAAGGTGAGCCGATCGTTTGAAGGCAAATCAACATTCGCTTTTTGGCAATTTCCTTTGAGAAGCAAAGTTCCACAGTTGAAGAAAAACCAAAAACAAACTCGGTACGGATATCAAAAAGTATAGTTTAAGTTTTGTTTAGCATCCGATATATGGAGAATCGGAGAAAGTTTTTCCTTTGACAAACATAGCCACAAATATGCTGGATTTTGTACTGTCTTTACCAGACTCAAAAACCACAGAAACTTCCAAAGTTATTCCCGTTTAGGTACTGTTGTCATTATCTGTGTCTTTTTTGATCGTTTTAGAAGTTTCTTTCACCGCCAAGACTCAATAGCATTTTTCTGGTCAAAAAGATCAAATAAAAAGCAACATGCTTCTGAAGGGCTAAAAAAAGTCAAAAAATGCAGAGCTCGTAAGAGGGGTTTCAGTCAAACCACCATACACGTTTTTTATAAGAAAAAACTATATAAGAACATAAGGCTTCGGTGGTTAAAATATTAAGAACAAGTTAAGAACATCTTAAGCCTATGCAGACTCTAAAGATTTCTAAGGAAAGTAGATAAAAATGCTCACAAAACGGTGAAAATAAGAACATGTTAAGAACATTTTTAGGCTTAAAACTCAAAAAGATAAGAACATCCGAACGCTTCCAATGTTCTTATAAAGAAAACGTGTGACTCGGATACGACACATAAGAATTTTTGCTTATCCTTTGAATATCCGAATAGAGGCTCGAATGTACATTTCGACTTTTTCAAAAAAAATAGAAGTATAACCTCATATAGTAAATTTTAATTTTTTTTACACCGCTACTCTTTGCCAAGAAGTCCAACAACTTTTGAAAATGAAATTTCGAAGATTTTGAATAACTAAGACAAGTTAGGTCTTAATTAACCTTAAAAAAGTTTATTGTTTATTCTTTACAGGGTTTTGTCTATCGATGCCATTCATCTCTTTGTTGTTGAGAAAATATTTGGGGTAGAACACGTTTTTTTTTTATTCCAGAAACCATGTGCTGCTTAAAAACACACACAATGTCAAAGCAGCAAGCTTAACAACAAAGATAATGAATATATAGCTGGATGCTTTTCGATTAAACACAGACCTCTTTCTACCATGAACAAATACTTTCCAAGGATTCCATTAGTAACAACTACGCTTTTTCTTTATAAGAATACACTTTATAAGAATGTCCATGATGAAAATGGCCAAAAAATTAAGAATATTCTAAGAATATCACAATCGTGAAATTTTGCTACTCAAGATAAGAATGTCATTTTTAGAGCATTTAAATTATTTGTCAATTACCCCCAAGTCAGGCTCACTCCTTTCACAAAAATGCCATTTTATGCTTGAGACGTATGTACTAAATGTTAAATCTAGTCTGAATTAGGATCCTAATCTAAGAATATTGTAAGAATATTTCAGGATGATTTTCCCCAAAAAGTTAAGAATATCCATGATGAAATGGATTTACACCATTCTTATAAAAAAGAAGAAGCGTGTACTACCTCATGAAAACCAGAGAAGATATCATTGAAAGATAAAAATTGCTGCTGAACCGGGGTAAGAAATAAATGTATTCTTTCTCTGATCAATTGAAAGATCATTAAATCCACCAAATCGATTTTACAGCATACACATCACACACTCAATAATGGCACGTTTTTTATAAGAACATCAAAAATTTTTGAAGCCTTGAGATGTTCTTAACTTTTTGAGTTTTAAGCCTAAAAATGTTCTCAACATGTTCTTATTTCCGCCATTTCTAGAGTATTTGTGTCCATTTTCTTATGAAATTCGGTGTTCTAGAGTCTGCAAAGCCTTAAAATATTCTTAACTTGTTTATAACATTTTGGCTATCGAAGCCTTATGTTCTTATATAGTTTGTTCTGATAAAAAACGTGTAATTTAAATATACAGTATCACAAATCTAATTTGAAAAAGTCAAAGTCACTGTCACAAATCCTTACAGAACCATTTACAAGAGAGAAGCTTCTTACTTCAGAAAGTGCCACTCCTATCATGAATGAAAGCCATGTGTCTACTGATTCTAGCATATCTTCTTATTTATTAGAGATGGATGCAAATCTAATTGCAATTTGATTGAATAAATTATTCCCCAAAAAGATAATGACAAAGGCAAAATCTAATCAAAGCTAGACTTAATTATCTAAACCACAAAACAGATAATATAAAAAAGAGGCAAAATGTAATTAAAACTAGACTGAATAATTAGACCCCAAAACAGCTTGCGCATTTTAAATTACTAAAGAGTAATCAAATATGTCTCGTCCTAGTCCCTTACTTTTTAATTGCACAATTTCAAACAAAAAGACTTGGAGTAATGATTAATTATTGACGTATAAAAAACCAAGCTGAAATTACTTTTGCAAAGATTTGGAACTGTCAGGACCCAGTTTGCAAGATTTAAATTTCATAGAAAAAACCTAGAAAAATGTAAACGAGTTTCTCCTGGTTTCTCAGCTATTCCTATTTTCAGATTGAAATATAAATAATCTGTCTTGTGATTCGTTATGGTTATAACAAAAATATTTGTTCGAGATTTTCGCTATTTTTTCCAAATTGAAAGTGGATAGAAAGTCACTACAAAAACTTTACCAAAAATACATATTTTACAAATGTTAATTATAAATTATTTTAAAAACACCTAAATAATAAAAATACAATAATTGTTTGAATAAATATAACTAAATGTTGTATGATATATAAAGTAAATAATATCTCAAAATATCAAGATAAAGCGGAATTTATTTGTACTGCTTTGAGCCTCATTAATGGTAAGAGTAGAATTTTTATACCATTAGGACAAGATAATAAATGCATTGAAATTTGGACATGTTACGATATGAGATTCACATCCTCGCCATACCTTGCGGCCGTTTTTTCAGCCATCTTCTTTCTATGACGCGTACGAATACATGTGAAAATGATAACTATGAATAAGAAGATGCTCAAGGAGAGCAAAGCAATTGAAACCATTGTCAACCCTACAAATGAAAGAAAAGAAAACGCACGTTTTTTATAAGAACCAAGCTTGCGATCGCAGTCGAGAGCAACCCGAAGGCTCCCTTTTCTCTAGCTGTCTACCCGAAGGTAGGGAGGGCGCCTGAATATTTCTGCTATTTTAATTTTGACTGTTGTGTCTGTTTTTAAAGTTGGATTGTAGATTTTTTTATTGTTGAGTTTAATTCTTTGCCAATGATTTTGCCTTTTTTCTTACATTTTTAAAAGTGCTTTTTTAATACTGCACTGGTTGTTTCACTAAAAAGTGTACACGTTTCAAGTGAGGTTTTGAGAAAAGTAAAAATGTTGTAAATCTAAACTTTTTACCATCAGAAAGAGGAAAGACTAACTTAAATTTTGAGCTGTGATACTTTAATTTGCTTCACATGTTGTAAAGTTATGAAGAAAATTTGAAAAAATTCTATTTCGAAAAAGCGTCATTTTTGAGAAAAAAGTGTGGATCGAATTCAAGCTTATAAAACTTGGATATTACTTTTTGATTAAAACTTTGTTAATTCTGTTTGGCTGTATGAAAAGGTTATATATTTTCCTTGTCAAAATTTCTAGTCATTAACAAAAAGATAAAGATAATCTTAACAGGTTATTTTGTCATTTTTTGTCATTTTTGGTCAGCTGAATGATTGAGGCATTTCCTATTTTAATTCAGACCCAGGTGTATTGCTAAAAAGAAAAATAAATGATTATGACCTAGCTTGGATTCATGATAATAAATTATGATATAAATATTATGATCCAATTTAGGCTAAAATTTGTAAAATTGTGAAAATCTTTGCTAAATTTCACATGACTTTTGAAGGAGTTCAACTAAGAAATTGTGCATGCATTGAGGTTGTTCACTTTTAACTCTTTGGAAAAAATGTTTTTAATAAACTATATATATACTCACAAAGAGAAAGCCCTGAAGCTGTTTCTTTATTTATTATTAATTATTGTTATTATAGTTATAAGGTATTACTTTATACAGTAAAAGGGTACACTTTAACAAAAAAAATAGAATAAAGTTTGTTATTATTTGTTTATATTTGTTTGTTAAATTTTGTCAATGTGCCTCTGGCTGATTAGAGATTTCATTTCAAAACAGCTGCAGTTATACATTATACAAAAATTTTGTTATTTAGATGTGAAAAAATGTAAAATAAGTAGCAGTTACTGAGATGGCTGAATGTGTAAGAGAGCGCCCTAAAGCAAAGAAGAAAAAAGCAACAAATATACAAAAAAATGAGTCAAAAGTTACTCCTAAAACAGGTAACATTTTTTTCTATTTTTTTCTTTATTGTGTTGACAATCTGTCTGTCTTCAGCAACCAAATCTCATTTAATAATCATCAACTTTAAAGGTATTTACACTAATTATTACTATTTATTAGTATTGTTTCTAATAAAAATTTCATTCTTTTAATTTTTTTTAAAGACAAGGACTAAGTCGTACAACTTATATATGGATAAATGTATAATTTTATATTTTATTTGCTTCTTTAAGGTGGCAGCCAACCAGAAAATTCCATTGTTTTACAAGACACAGAAATTGCTTCTACAACTGAAAAAGTTGAAATCAAAAACAAAGAAAATGGGTCAGAAAACAAGGCAAATAGTGAACCAGTAGCTTCTTTGGATACATCAAAGAATGTTACTAGAATAGAAGACAAGCAGGAGATTGCCTCCTCTGAAGGAGAGAATGAAAATAAAGAAATCAACAAAACAGAAACGGAAGAGGGTGAAGCAGGTCTTCTCAATACAGAGAGTGTTGCTGTACAATCTAGTTTGCTTCCTGCAACTGATTTTCATTCTGAACTACCAGAAGAAAATGATGATAACCTGACAAAAAATGAACCTGAATCAGTGGAAGGTTCTGCACCTTTTCCTTCTTTAGAAGTAACACAAGAAGATGACTCCTTAGAACAAGCAGTTAACCCATCAACTATTATATCACCCTATGCCGAGTCCACAGCCCCGCCACCCTCTCTAGAACCTGTGGAACTCCAAATTACTGGTGCCATTGCAACTGCACCACCCCCTTCAATAGAACTGAAATCTGAAAATACACTTGTCCAAGATGATATAGTAATGCCACAGAGTGTTAGACCAAGATCTCAGGTAATGACATCAAGAGAAAGTTTACAGCAACCCTTGGTGGAACCAATTATAGAAACAATGGAAGCATTCTCAGAGTATCAAATGAAACATTTCTATCACAATCAAGAATTAGAGCAGATTGACTTTTTTGTTGATGAGTTCTTAAAGGTAAGAATTTATCTTTATTTTCAGCAATTATACAGTATAGCTCTAAAAGAGCATCTAGTAACATGAAAATCAGAATGCAGATCTTCAAGGGAAATCTTGAGAGCACTCACGAACATCAATTAGTCATATGAAACAAAATTAATAATGGCACTATCATCAATTTAAGAGACAGGGTTAAATGACCAGCAACTTAAAATAAATGAAAAAAAGTCACTGTCACTATCAACCAAACTGAACAATACTATGGTTGATAACAGTGTTGAAATCTTATTTTTTTAGAATTCTCAAAAAGAGCAACATGAGTTTTTCGAATTGATCCAGTTCTATTACAAATCAAGAAGACGTCTCGGTGAAATTCTTGATAAAGTTGAGGTAAGCTCAGTATTTTGATTTTTTTGATTGTTGTAAATTATTTTAAAGTTTCTATACTTCTCTCATCAACACCTGTAATATTATGTCTGTTGATTTCTTTAGCCTCTTTTTTGTTTGTCCCATCCAAACTATTTCATTACAAAGCCTTCCTTTTATTCCTTAGGGGTTGCAAAGTGAACTGAAAAAGAAGAAAGATGACGCCTGGGTTATCAAGCAAAATGTTTACAAAGCAGAAGTAGGAAATAAACATCTATTTCATTCTTTAATTGTTTTATTGGTGGGAAAATGCGTGCAGTGTTTTGAAAATCTGGAAGTATCTAAAAAGTTTGATTAAACATGCATCATTTTTTCATAATTAGTGCATTAAGATTAGTAACCTATTTATCTGCTAAGTGAATGACAAACTTCTATTTAGGAAGTTTTTGAAAACTACTTACAGTTATCAAACACAAGTGAAATACAATCAACAAAATCTAACAATAACTTTTAATCTTTTTCAGGGAACATGCAGCTGCGGAGTAAAAGTTTCTCAGCAGCAAAAATATCAGCAAGCATTCTTCCAAGAAGAAGTTAAAAAATCGATGTCAAGTGAATTGTATACAATACGCGGCATTGCTCATGAGGTTTGAATGGTTTTTTAGGGGGCTTTTTAATTTTGAAATAGCACTATGTGTGACAATCCTTAAATCTGAAGTGAATTAAAGAATTTTGTACTTCTAATGCTATTTGCACGGTTCACTAGAAATGTTCGAATCTGTGAGAAACAGTGGCCCTGTGGTAGCATTTTTCAAATTTGAATGATATCTTTATAATGATGGCTCATATGAAAATAAATGCAAGTCATCCTGTAGTGTAGTATGAGCTTTTTAATAAACATGTTCTATCACTAATAAATCGTTTTAATATAACTTTAGACATTGCCTTTGGAACTGTACAACAGCCAGGTTGCACGTTTACGAATCATCAATTACTTAACCAAATTCTTCCATTCATCCCCAGAACTCTTCAATCTGACCGAAGAATTACCAATCTCAGGTTTGAAAAACTTGACATATTACTCATACATTGACACTTTTAGAATTACAGAGCTCCCATTTCAGAACTGTGATTTGAACAAAGCTTGTGGCTAACCCCCCCCCCCCACCATTGCAGATTATCACTAACTATTATATCACTCCTTTCTTTCATTTTTATTTTCCCCTTTAAAATTCAACATCAGAGGGTCGATATCCCTTTCTTTATAAACTCTTACCCAAATAAAATTCACAAAAATATAGGTCACTGCATACTCTTCACCAGTGAATTCGAAAAATTTTAAAATCCTGCTGCATTTGACAACCCGATTATACCTAAAATTGGCCGGGTTACATCCATAAATCTGTATTCACTCATGCCAATCAAATTGTCAAACCTCTAGGAGTTCATTACGTGATTTTTCTTTTTCAGCAAAATTACCATCCAACGTAGACAACAATGCTATTCAAGTGTTGTTACAACTACAAGAATGCATCAGTATTCTGTTCCATTTCAAAAGATATGGTGTTCTTGAAGTGACTTTCAGTGATGATCTACACTCATGGCTTGATTTATTGGTAATAAAGTTATAAAAACACTTAATGAAATCATATTCTCTAAGATATTTTCACTAGCCACTGGTAATTACCCTAAATTATTACTTCATGGCCTTTTCTTATAAGAGGCCCCAAGGGGACATTCACGCATTCTCACATTTTTTTGCAATTCACGCTATTTTCTGTACACGCAGAGTTTCCCAATTCACGCATCCACGCCGTTTTTTAAAAAATTTCACGCATTCGTGCAAGTGAAAAAGCCCATCCAAGCATTCACGCAAACCGCTTGGGTCCCCTATAAAAGGACTTCAATTAGGACTATTCTAAATAATGCAAATCTTGATGTAGGCTAGGGGTTGTCATATCCCAGCTGGTTGCAAGGGTTTGGGTCTGCAGTCACTTCATGACTATCTGTGGTGATCTATCTTACTATGTGTGGTGGTCTTTCGAATTTTCTCAAATAAAGTTGCTATAGATTTGTCGTAGCTGCAGAAAAAGGTTGTGTCTGGTAAACTTTTTGTGCTGTAACCGCACAAAAATTGTAATTGAAAAAATATTACCAAAATTGCAAATTTTATCCAAATAGCTTTGGAATCTTTTGAAATTCCCAGACAAAGTTTTCCAAACATTTTTATAATCCCACTTCACCCAATCAAATACTTTTCAACAAAAGCTAATTCAATGAAATGCTGTCTTGAAAGCTTTGAAATGGAAAGGCAATGCTAAATTGGGCAGAATTCCATCAGTAACGCAATTTATAAAGTATGTGGAAAGCAGGGACGACGTTGGTAACACGAGCTTTTTTGTTTTGATTTATTGATTTAATATTGCAAAGCTTTTTACATGGTCAGCATATATTTTATATCAATACAAGCCTCACATCCTAATATTGTCAATCTTGCTTTAATCGTTTTTTTTATCTTGATTTCAGGTGGCTGCATTGCATCGTATCGGAACACTTCCAGATTCATTCTTTCTATTGAACCATCTTCTACGTTGTCCACCAAGCACAGTTGCCAAGATCTCCAACTACCTTCAATTCCCTTCATTCAAAACATACAGCCTGGTCAACAAATGGAATTCTCCACTGGTTCATCACTTCATGGTCATGTTGGCAACTCTTACTTTACCAGTGAAGTAAGAACACGATTTTTATATATAATAACATACAAAATTTTTTAAGCCTTTGGGTGTTCTTAACTTTTTGAGTTTCAAGCCTAAAGTTGTTCTAAACATGTTCTTTCGAGTGTTGTAGTATTCATGATATGCATCATTGCAATGTCTTCCACGGACCCAACAGCTGATTGCTTGAAAGTGACGTGATTTTACGTCACTTCTAACCAATCAGCAATTGGGTCCATGATGTAATGTCAGATGACATTGCAGTGGTGCATATCATGAATTAAAAGTAAAAAAACAACAAATCGTTTACTTTCAGTTTCAGCCTACTAACCTTCAATATTGTTTACATTGTATTGTTTAGAAGTCGACAAGAGTTTCTTCGTAAATTTGAAGCGACTATCTTGAAGAAAGAAGAAGAGAAAACTGTGATGGTTGGAAGAAGTATCTCATGGACACTCGTTGATGAAGAAAAGGAAGAGGTACCAATCAATTTAGCCCGTACCGACTCAACGCCACGGGTGTTTTTATATTTTGAAGTCAGTGAAGAAGAGTCTGGTACAGGCTACAATCAATTGAGATTTTTCTTTTCGGTGAAGAAATTTGTCGGTAAAAAGTGACGGAAAAAACGCTTATAAGATTTTTCTCAGACGAATTTTTATATTTATTTATTTATCTACAGTAATTATATTTCCCAGGTCTGTCGACCACTATGAAATCAGCATGCTTGATATTTTACAATTTATGGAGATCTTTTTCCCATTCTGTGTGCAATATTTCTTTGAAGTTGGCGACAGATGTTGTAACAACTACAATTATAGCCGACGATTTTCTGCTTTCTCAACGTAAGATATTTTGTATACCATAAAACTAGAATTTCTTTTATATGGTTTTTTCTTTCTTCAGGATGAGAAATTAGAGGACAGCTGGAGTTTGATGACAGAAAGTGACTTGATTGCTGTGTTTGATCAATATCCTTTCACTGAACTCTTAGCTTATTTACTGGATATGGAACAGAATGATGAAGGTAAGGACAGTTGTAATAGGTATGATAATCGCGAAAATGAAAGTCGATGGAGTTTTCTTCTTTTGTTTGATTTTTGACCTTGAATAGGAGAAGTAGTTTAATAACTGTTGTTGTATTCTATCGGTTACTTGAGTTTTATGAATTTTAAAAGAATTCTTCCATTGTAAAGAAGAAAGATAAACTTAAACTCTGATAGTCATTATCAAATTCGGTTCAAAAATTTTGCTTAAAAAATTAATAAAACAGTTATTATATTCTTAGTGAGTGCTTGAAAACGCTGAAAATCGTCCTATTGAATGCTCACTTGCGAAAAAATCTCTTGGAGATTGGCACGATACCTAACCGTAACAAACCGTACTTCGCGTTTCTTTTCCGTGAAAATAGAAGAGTTTGGTACAGGCTTCTACTAAACAATGTGCTTTTTCTTTTTTTCAGGAAAATTTCGCTACAGTCCTTCCCGAACTAGTAGTTATGACGTCATCAGTTTATTTGCATTCTCCTCAAATTTGATCACTCTCTTGTCGAAAATTTTCGACACATACAATTTGTTGAGGTATCGGCAATTCTTGAAGTGCGTCAGTAGAATTATAAGGTAAGAAAGATCTTTCTAGCTATTTCGCTTTTTTTCGAAATTTAAAGTTCGGGAGAATATTACGATCACAGCCTTTCAACTTTATTTCATCGGGTTATTTGATTTGGTGCAGCCATTCTAATTCGCGTCGGTATTCGGCTATTGCCAAAGGAAATGCTGACGTAAATTTGGCTTTTGTCGACGTAGAAATGCTGCACTACTTGTACTACTTAGAACCCACAATTTTTTCCTGACGCAAAAAAGTCGGAATTAGAAAGGCTGGTATAGGGGTTTATCGGCTTCCTGCCTATAATGTACGTCCAATGCTGAAACTCAGAGTTAAAACTCTACTTTCTAAACCTACATTAAAACCTTTAAGAATCACTTGTTTTTTTAATCTTGAGGGAATTTCCTTTTCGTTCCAAATATTATTGCCAGCATTGTAGCTCAAGCCAGCCCACGGGATGGACCAGATCTGTAATTTTGTCAATGTTAGACGGTAAAGGTCTCATGCAATGCAAACTATGATTTTGTACATATTTTTTATATAAGCAAGTGTCTGTCCCTATATCAGGCTTGCATTATGCTTAGCATTCTATTGTTTTCGAACAATAGCTATCTTAAGGTACTAAAAACTGAGCCTGCACATGCTTATAAACGTTGTGCTTATAGAAAAAAAACATGTAATCCAACATAAATAGAATGTGTTATACTTTGCATTTTAAAATGATTTTTTAATTCAGTATTTTGAACGAGATTACACAAAAGTAAAAAACTTGATCATAAATTGAGCATACGGTTTGTGCAACCTAAGCATAGAGACATCAATTTATACGCTTTTGAAATACTGGGAGTTTAACCGACAACCTTGTGCACCTATTGTTGATAGTAAGGTTCTTTAACATTCCTCTCACTAATTCCCCTGGTATTTTATAGCAGCCATAACTTTCATTAAAGTGCTACCGCAGCAAAACGAACACATAGAGTTGATTTGCTTTCAAAAAGAATGGTATTAGTACAGTAATTTTTGACTTCTCATCTGATCTGAGACAAAATTCAGTCTTCAAATGCTAACAAATGAGTCAATGGATTGATTTACAGTTATAGTTTTAAAAGTAAAGCCCATTTTGTTTTGGCGTCTACTTAGAGTGACATCCGTGCCTTGCCTTACACGCTTTTTTATAATAATAGTTTTATAAAAATACAATGCTGAAAACCTAAAAACAAATTAAGAACAGTCTTGACTGAGAAGTACAGATTTCCATTTTAATTAATATGACAAGAACGTTTAAGTCTGAAAAATTCAGAGCTGCCCAGCCAGAGCCATAACTTATTGGTTTTCTGTAAAAACCGTTTATCTAAGGATACTGCTCTCGTATGTTGTTTTACTATGGTACACGTTTGTTTAACCTACGCGGAGCGCTTAATAACTACTTGTGGTATAAAAAAGGGAATTTCCCAAAAAAGGGAATTTCCTAGACTCGTTAGTTCTCTAGGGATAAGAAAAAGACAAACTTAATACCGGGTTACCATTTAACCGGTTAACCATTTAACCGGTATAAGAAGAGTGACAAACAAGTGTGAAAAATTGTGAGTTATTTTGTCCAACTATCCTTAGGCGTGAACCTATGAATGCCATCCTCGGTCGCTTTAGGCTCCCTGCGGTGGCAATCATCTGGTCGAGCATACACTCGTCTTTTTAATTCAAAGAAAGTCAGATTCAGTTCTTAACCCAGTAGCATCATATGAGGTCTCTATATTTTTTTCCGTCCTGTACTGGTGAGACAAGACCTAGGAGTACTGCAACCCATGTTTTTCTATCCCGAATAAAGAACTAAATCGAGGTTGGCATTTCTTTTCTTAGCATGGAGGTATAAAGAAAAACAGGAGATGTATTTTATTATAACCAATTTCACCCTACGATTAAAAAATTCGCGAGGTTTGCATGCTCATAATCTGATATATCGTGCATTTTAGTGAAATCTTATTGGCTCATTTCAATGTTAGAAATTATATGAGACTATATCACATCGATGTAAGAAAATATTTGGACTTAAGAAGACCTTGGCAATCCTGAATCAAACGAAAAATTTTTTCGATCAATGTTTTCTTTAAAGGGGACGTCTGCTTTGGTAGATCATTTCAGTCATAATTCTATGCCAGATAGCTAAATTAGTAAAAAAAAGTTTGCAGAAAAAACGAGCTCAAAATCTTTATTTTTGACTGACCATATTCAGATTTTAGTGTTTTACAATTTCCTCTCTTTTACCTGATTTTTGACGTAACCTTTGTTCGTAATCTATAAGAACAGAAATCTTGTCTGTAGTCTAAAGTACTGTGTTTAAACAACTTTTGATAAGAACATTTTAATTCAAACTTCTAATTTCGATGATTTTTCCAGTCCACAACTATATAAATATTTCAGTTTTCTATGAAGATGTTGGAGTAAGCTTTCATTGACAAAATGTTGGGAAAAAGATGTTTTAACGACTTTAAATGTTCTTGCACATCTCTGACTTACTTAAAATTTTCTTATAAAAATGCAAGCTGCACAGAAAGAGGAGTTAATCTTGTTTACTTGAAATAACATAGAAAACATATAACATAAGCTACGTCATAAATTTTGAAAAAGAGGGATTTTTTAAATGGCCATAGAAAGTGATTGAAAAAAAATCTCTTGAAGTGAGATAGCTCATTTTAATCTCCCTGGAATAATTTTTCCAAAAACTCTAAAAAAACAATATCTAAAATCAGACCAGACGTCCCCTTTAAAGTGAACTCTATTGCTTGATACTTTCCTCGAAAATTCTTCAGCGACTTTTTGTCTAAAAATGGAGCCTGAAATCGCGTGTGCTTATAAAGAACTTTCCATTTTCTGGCTCAAGAAAATATCTTCTCGAAGAAGAAAATTTAACGGATAGCGTAATGGAACATTAACTTGTTTTGTTAGGCTAAGTTTTATTTAATTCTTCTATTAGAAGGCTAGAAATCTTCAATATTGGTGGTTTGAATGTTCAGAGCAAACTTGAGTTCTACTAAAATGTATTATTTTATCGGGCGAGCCTTAAAATTTCTTTTGATACATTTTATAAAAGAAATCAAAAAGTTTTAACGAGCAATAGCAGACAAATTCAACTCCTGTTTTTATCAGATTGTTTAGCCTGTCAATAGTATGATCAAAAAATTTGAATCAAAAGTGTCGTAAATCAATTTTGTGACATACGGCTTTTTTCTCTGGGCTTTTACTCGAATTGAGAAAATTCAACTTAGGCTTTCTTATTGTTGCTGATCAAAATTTTCAAACCTAAAATAAAAGTATTGTCAAATGTCATTGTTGTAGTATTAGTCAAAACACTGTTTTGTTTTCTCTTTACCCCCACTTTATATTGCTCCCACTTTGCTATTGCTATTTTTTGGGGGAAAATACGCGTGTTCTAAAGTGTTTTAAGTCTAGAAATTTTATTTTATTACAACGAGTTGTGAAAGTATTGTAGAAGATAATACGCTTAAATCCGAAGTCTCCCATTCTCGCATGAAGCTTTTTCGCTAGCGGTTTTTAAGCAGACGGCAATTTGAAAATTTTGTGTTTTGAAATTGAATCTGTTTCCATTTCATTTCGAAATATCTAATTTTCAATTTTTCAAAGCTATTCAACGTCTTTCATAGTTACCCTCGAATGTCTAAGCCCGATGTCTAGTCATGATGGTTAAACTACTTCAAGCATAAGAATAGTTTTACAAGATTGTCTTGATTGTGGTAGATTTTAGCAATGCAAGATCTTCTTTCCTTGCCATTACATTGAAAAAATTGCAGTTTCAATTCGCTCATTTTTTTAAATAATTCTTCTACCATTTTTTAGCTAGCGAAAAATTGATTTAGACTATTTTCTTGAAACATATTAAAATTTTCTTATGTAATTTTTTCTTCGGAAAATACAAGAGATTGTATTGGTCGATTTTCATTTGCATTAGGAATTTTCCTTTGCCAAATACAAGAATTGTCTAATTTTTCTTCAGAAATACAAGATTGTCTACATGATTTTCCTTGGAAAATACAGCAAAATGTTTTAATGATAATGTTCCATTCAACAGTGCCGTAGGAAGTATTTTCATATTTGCGGGGGGGCTAAAGTTTAGTGACACCGCAAGGGCCAACCATGGTTTGACCCGAGGGGGGGGGTTTGAAAATTTGAACTCTAGATCGCTTGAAAATGCACTCAAAACAAAATGCTTTCGAGAAAAAACAACATAAAAATCATTCTTTGACGAATTTAAAAAGAAAATCTTTGCATTTTGCAAAATAACCATTTTTGAAAAAATTATTGGGGTGTATAACCCCCCTTGCCCCCTTCCCAGTTTCTACGGCACTGTCATTTACATATTTACTTAAAGATGCGGTCACGATGTGGTTATATCAGTAGAATCGGTAGGAGCTTCTGAGCAAGAAAATACACGTTTTTTTATAAGAACATTCAAAAGTTTTGAAGCCTTCGCATGTTCTTAACCCGATTTTCGAAAAACAAATTTTTTTGGGTAAATTTCATCCAAATTTGTCCTGATTTTTTGCATGATCATCATTGGTAGTAAGTAAGTAAGTAAGTAAGTATTTATTTACCATTTAACACTACAAAAAAGATACAAGTGATGATATGCACAATGGAGGATGGTAAATAAAAGATAGCTGTAAGCACATTTCCACAAAAAAAATTACCTCTAAAATTAAATCTTTATCCATAAGAATTACTATTTATAAGCTTAGATCAATGTTCCTAACCAATTTTATTCAAATTTAAAGATTAGATAAACTGTCTCTTCATTCCTATCCCCTCCCTTAATAACATCCAATGGGCATGGGGGACAATCAATGATCAAAATTAACGAAGAATTTTGATAAATTGCTATTTGCTCACGTAGATATCAATTATATATGTGTTTAATGTATAACCAGGTAGGTCCCATAAAAGTATCACTTGTTCTTTTTTATTCAGGCTAGTGACGCAAGTCGTGTCCGACCATTGGTTATCGTATCGAAATTATCGAATCGATATCATCGGAGACTCCACGGAAACCATACCCACTAGTCAACATCCTACACAAAGTCAATTCAATTTAAAAAGACTTCAAATGCAATTCGACCAACTCTTTCTGACAGCAGCCAAACATATCCTTTCTTCACATAGGTACAAATTAACATCTTAAAAGTTTTTTTCTTTTTGGTCAGCAAAATACCTTGAGTGGATTAAATTTCGCGTGGATTGATTTTTGCGAAAAAAATCGAAATCCGAATTTTGGGCAAAACCTTTGATTTTTCTATATCATTGGGACTACAGTTGATTCTATATGATTTGATCTTTAAAAGACCAAGAACTTCTAATCATAGAAAGGCTCGAGTTAATGAGATACATTTTCATTTGAATCACAAAAAAGAGTTGAGAGAGAAGGTTAATTGCAGAAATCTTATGAATAGTGTTCTAATTGAATTGGTTGGGGATTTTCTTTCATATTTTAGTGCTGGTGCTATCCAATTCCTTTCAACCATGCCTTTTGAGGCCATCCAGTCAAAATCAATGTGGGCTGTCCTTTTCTTGGCTGTTGATCATAAACCAGACCTTGCAACGATCATTAAATACGCTGGTCCTGAAAATGTACCTTCAGTTAAAGAATTGGATATTTCACCGAACGAAGGCATCTTTTTATTGACCGCTCTTTCCAATATGGCTATTTCACGGAACGGAATCGAAGATCGAGAGCTGATTGAAGCAATTGCTAATCTCATCATTGAAGTAAGTGGAGTTGGTTTTAATACCCGGGGAGGGCAGTACCTAGAGGGTTTACCAACTGACGGTATATAATGCGGCGAAAAAATCTGGCTGTACCCTTGCAGTGCATCAAAAAATCGGTGAAATCCGTACCCTTAAAGTGCATTTTACTCAAATTTTCAACTCTTTGATAGAAAGAAATCAAAATTTTCTGGCAAAAGATTTTGCAATTTTCCCTGGGTTTGCTGAAATTTCCACCCTTACAGTGGCAAAAGTCCAACCTTACAGTGGATTTCTGCTATCTTTAAAAACATATCCTTAACCGATGGCGAGGCACATACGCGTTGAGCAATAATTTACCTGGTTGCCCCCCCCTCCCGGATGTTGATACAATTATTCCTGATAAAAAATGTAGTTCAGAATTGAAATAAAGCATAATCCTCAATAAAGTGGAGTTTTACACGCACTGAGAACACAAATTCGTTCGAGTTAAGGACATTCGTGTTATGGAGTAAGGTTTATAAGGAATTGAAAATGAAATATAAACCAAACAATAATTATCTCATTGGATTTCAAACAAAAATAACAAGGAAATACGCACGATGTTACAGTATTTCCTTGTTCTCAACTGTCTGTCTGTCTGTCTGTCTGTCTGTCTGTCTGTTTTGTCTGTCTGTCTGTCTGTCTGTCTGTCTGTCTGTCTGTCTGTCTGTCTGTCTGTCTGTCTGTCTGTCTGTCTGTCTGTCTGTCTGTCTGTCTGTCTGTCTGTCTGTCTGTCTGTCTGTCTGTCTGTCTGTCTGTCACAAAAACTTTAGGGCAGCCTGGATACTTCAAAAATGCTTGGATTTGGCTGAAATTTGGCACACTTGTTCCTTGGGTGAATATCTGGGGGTGTTTTTTTCATTTTTTGAAAATTTTGATTTTTGGGGCATGGGGACGAGTTTTTCGCTAAAACGAGGCTAAAACTTTGGGGCAGCCTGGAAACTTCAAAAATGGTCGGATTTGGCTGAAATTTTGCACACTTGTTCCTTGGGTGAATATCTGGGGGTGCTTTTTGCATTATTCAGAAATTTTGATTTTTGGGGCCTGGGGACGAGTTTTTTTGCCAAAACGAGGCTAAAACTTTGGAGCAGCCTACAGGCCTCCAAAATGGTCGAATTTGGCTGAAATTTGTTCATTGGGTGAATATCTGGGGGTTTACAATTGGGCCTATGAATAATTTGAAGCCACTGAAGTTGAGCCCAGTGCGTTGCGCACGTTCGACTATTATTCAAGGAGATAGTTTTTAGAGGAGTTTTTGAAATTGTCTGGTGCTGCTGGATTATAAGGCATTGTTAAATGAAAGGACCATAAAACTTGTTTAATTTAAGGAAACATTCGAGTTACCGAGGTTTAAGATTCGAAACTCAACTGTATTCACTGTATTTCACCCTATTTCAGACTGATTTGTCAAGAAATAAAGCCTTGAAGGTACCGCCGACTAAGTCACTATATTTTTCGCATCTCCACTTTCTAAATCACGACGTCGGCCTTGTAAACATTTTTTTCAGCCAATCAGTTTTAAATTTTTTTCTTAGAGGTCTGATTTCTAAACTATATATTATCCAGAACCACAGTTAACTGGTAAAGTATAATACAACTACCTACTATAGTACAAATTTACAGGATAATAATTACAAATAAATGTCAAAATCTAATATACAGTTTGAAAGAAAAAATACATATACAGGACCTTTATGTTTTTAAAAACTAAAACTAAAAATAAAAAATAGATAAAGATAATCTGATTTTCAGTATTTTCAAATACACGCTTTTTTTATAAGAATACGCTTTATAAGAATGTGCATGGTTTCAGCCCACTTTTCAGGTGCCCCCGTTGAAGCATGGTGCCCCCAACGAGTTAGGTCCCCTTGAGAAATTGCTTTGAGTTAGGTACCCCTATTCAGCCGATAATTTTTTTGAATTGACACTTTTTGTTCTTTTGTCATTCCTAAAATCTACGATGGCCCTAAAGGCACATTATATTGCTGCGCGCGAAAACATGACTGTACGCGAGAAATATGCTGTGCGAGCGAGAAATATGTTGTGCGAGCGAGAAATATGTTGTGCGAGCGAGAAATATGTTGTGCGAGCGAGAAATATGTTGTGCGAGCGAGAAATATGTTGTGCGAGCGAGAAATATGCTGTGCGAGCGAGAAATATGTTGTGCGAGCGAGAAATATGTTGTGCGAGCGAGAAATATGTTGTGCGAGCGAGAAATATGTTGTGCGAGCGAGAAATATGTTGTGCGAGCGAGAAATATGTTGTGCGAGCGAGAAATATGTTGTGCGAGCGAGAAATATGTTGTGCGTGCGAAATGTATGTTGTGCGCGCGAGAAGATGTTATCGTGCGCGAGAGAATAGTCTAGTGCGAAAGCAAAGGAGACATATATTAGCAAAGAAGATATAGTTTAACTTCCAAAAATAAATATTCCGGTCCTGAGATCGTGTCGCTGTTAATTTCATTCGGGTCCTCAAAATGTATACAAAGATAAACAATCATATCTAAAATGATAGACAAAGTCGCGCAAAATGTTAAAAGTTGTTGCGGTTTTGTGGTCATGCTGCTGGTTGCTGTGGTCCATGATTGATTGGCAAACTAAATATTCATCATTGGCTATATATTCATCATTCATATTCGCAAACTAAATATTCATCATTCATTCTGGTTGAAAACCTTTTCCCGAAGAATCTTGTTAAGCTGAAATCAGTCCAAAAACATGTGTTTTGAGGGCATGTTTTCTACAGACTTGAATCATAAATTCCAGACTCGAATTACAGGAGGGAGGGCGGAAAGGGCGGAATTAATATAATCAAACATCTACTTTGATTTTTGTGCTCGCGCGCACAGTATTTTTTTTCTCGCACACAATTTCCAACTTGTGCGCGTACAACATACTTCTCGTGCGCATAATATACTTCTCATGCGCACAACATACTTCTCGCGCGCACATTATACTTTTCTCGCTTGCACAGCATATTTCTCGCGCACAGTTATGTTCTCGCGCACAACATACTTCTCGCGCGCACATTATACTTTTCTCGCTTGCACAGCATATTTCTCGCGCACAGTTATGTTCTCGCGCACAGTCATGTTCTCGCATGCAGCAATAATGAGCCTTCTCGGCCATCGTAAAAATGTTAATGGTGCTGGGGTAAAAAAATTCAATAATTTTAAATATTTTGAAATATTCCATTTGGAAAATATAACCAGTCCCCAGAGCCTCCATCAAGACAGCTAGGTACCCTTAATGAATAGGTAACCCCAAAGAATTGCAAAACATTAGCCCCCTACTACTAACCTGGCCTAGGTGCCCTTCAGATTTCTGGGGGGAGGGCCGAAACCATGAATGTCCATGATGAAAATGGCCAAAAAATTTAGAATAATGCTCAGAATATCACCATCATGGAATTTTGCTACTCAAGCTAAGAATGCCATTTTTATAAAGCATTTTCTATTATAAGTTGTCAATTACCCTCTAGTAAGGCTCACCCTTTTCACAAAATGTCATTTTATGCTTGAGACGTATATACTAAATGTTAGAATCTAGTCTGAATTAGGATTCTAACCTAAGAATGCTGTAAGAATATTTTAGGATGATTTTCCCAAAAAAAGTTAAGAATACCCATGATGAAATGGATTTACACCATTCTTATAAAAAAAAGCTTGTAAGGCAAAAGAAGAGGCTCAAGAAAAGAGCCGAATGATAATACCACACGGAACTAGTATTGCACACTCTACGGTGAATGATAATACCACACGGAACTAGTATTGCACACTCTACGGTGAATGATAATACCACACGGAACAAGTATTGCACACTCTACGGTGAATGATAATACCACACGGAACTAGTATTGCACACTCTACGGTGAATGATAATACCACACGGAACTAGTATTGCACACTCTACGGTGAATGATAATACCACACGGAACAAGTATTGCACACTCTACGGTGAATGATAATACCACACGGAACTAGTATTGCACACTCTACGGTGAATGATAATACCACACGGAACAAGTATTGCACACTCTACGGTGAATGATAATACCACACGGAACTAGTATTGCACACTCTACGGTGAATGATAATACCACACGGAACTAGTATTGCACACTCTACGGTGAATGATAATACCACACGGAACTAGTATTGCACACTCTACGGTGAATGATAATACCACACGGAACAAGTATTGCACACTCTACGGTGAATGATAATACCACACGGAACTAGTATTGCACACTCTACGGTGAATGATAATACCACACGGAACAAGTATTGCACACTCTACGGTGAATGATAATACCACACGGAACTAGTATTGCACACTCTACGGTGAATGATAATACCACACGGAACTAGTATTGCACACTCTACGGTGAATGATAATACCACACGGAACAAGTATTGCACACTCTACGGTGAATGATAATACCACACGGAACTAGTATTGCACACTCTACGGTGAATGATAATACCACACGGAACTAGTATTGCACACTCTACGGTGAATGATAATACCACACGGAACTAGTATTGCACACTCTACGGTGAATGATAATACCACACGGAACAAGTATTGCACACTCTACGGTGAATGATAATACCACACGGAACTAGTATTGCACACTCTACGGTGAATGATAATACCACACGGAACTAGTATTGCACACTCTACGGTGAATGATAATACCACACGGAACTAGTATTACACACTCTACGGGCCACATATGTTTATAAAGTACTTTCGAGTAGGATACGAAAGAAGGAGGATTTTGGAAGAAGCCTTCTGGTGTTATATTTAGCCGGATTTAAGATTTTTTAAGGGACCGTCCACATAGTACCTACGCACTAAGGGGGGGAGGAGTCTTCTCAAAAGCGTATGCTTGCGTACAGGGGGAGGGGGAGGGGTCAAAATAAAATGTACGTACGCAAAGAAAATTTTTTCATAGCCCTTTTTCGCTTGTTTTTTTTTGTCGACTTTTACGCTTGTTATACGCATCAACGAAAAGAAAAAGTTTCTTGATAAACATTGAGTTTCATGTATGAAATAAAGGTCCGAACCAAACGATTTGAATTCGAAATATCCTTCAACCGAGGGGGGGGGGGTGAATGAAAAAGTACGTACTTACCAGTGGGGTTTAGCCATTTGCGTACACTTGCGTACAGGGGGGAGGGGGTACTCGATTTACGACATTTTAGTGCGTACGTACTATGTGGACGGCTTCTAAGGTCTCTGGACGTAAGTTTTTTTAGAATATACATTTTCTATGAAAAGAAGTCACATTTTGATCGAATTTTCGAGTTTAACAATCCTCTAAGTTGAGCCACTCGAATGGAAACTTTCACTTTCATTTTTAGGGCCAAAAGTTTTGGAATTAATTCCGGATGAGTATATAGATATAGTTGATCTTAGTATTTTTAGGGAAAAGATTAAGCAGTGGAGGCCTACATCATGACAGTGCAGAAACTGCCGGACCTATATTGACGGTGTCGGCTTTTTGTAATCACCTTAAGTAGGTGAAGTAGCGTTGACTTTTATTAGGCTTTGTTGCTACCTGTTTGTCAACTTGAAATAAACTATTTATTACATACATTCGATGAGAAATATATGAGCGATTCAAAATCTAATACACTGCAATTGCATGACTGGTTAAAAGGATAATCAGATAGTTTGAGAAGTGGGCCAAAATCTCTATAAAAGTTGGTTTAAAACGTTGGTTTTGAAAATAACAGCTAGGTTTCAAAAAGATTACGATGATATGTTCTTCTAGAGAGCTTAATAACAACCTTTCGTCTTTCCGTGATATCAACAAACAAAACATTATACGAAACAGTAGATTTCTTTTATGAAGCTTGGCTGTTCTTTTTTCTTGTGCTTATCTGGCACCCAGATGGTGAAATTTTCATCTGGCACGCTAAAGCTCTGAAGATCGGGAAAATTTTCAACATCTGGAAGGTTTACATTACAGAATTTTACGAGACCGCGTCAAGAATTTTGCAGCGGGAGGTCTGGTAACCCAGCTCTCGTTTTCGGGGATTGGCGGGTCCAACCGAAATATTTCTAGGTTTACGGGCAAGGACTGTTGAACCCGACTGAGGATGCGGCACATCAAATGCCGACTATCATTCCTCTTAGATGGGAAATTGGCCCGCTCCCTTTAGAGCTTTAGCGTGGGCGGCTGCAATCCGCCACCGGAATATCAGATAAGTGTAAAGAGCTCTTTCGTCGAGATTGACTTGCATTCATCGAACATATAATATTTCTAAAACATTACACTACATAATAAAAATTTACACTACGTAAACACAAAAAGATTTCTATGTACAATTAGAATTTGCTGCAATTTTCTACTTCTACTGTTCTATAATAATTTTTTCCTATATAAAATTTTCAATTGTATTTAAGATGATACGTTTAACTTTCTTTCTTTTAAGGCAAGGTCAATCTAATTTGTTGTTTTACGGGCCAAGCTTCCTAAAAAAGAGGGTCGGTCGGTCGGAGAAAAAATAAAAATAAAAGTAGAATTTCACTTATAAAATTTCCTTAAAAGGCAGCAAAAACTACTACATTTTGACAAAATCGCAAAATAGAAAATAAAAAGACACATAAAGGTCAAATTCCTGGATAAAATGAAAAATTGAACATATAATTCTCAAAATCTTGAAAAAAGCTATACTAAATTTGTGATCAAAATTAAAATGTACTTCCAATAATAATTTTATTTTGATTTCGATTTTCGGAATTTCAGGGTCGGACGATAGTTGTAACTAGCCTGATGATGAAAATGAAAATTTTACAATACTGTCGCTTTTCATTCTCGATATAGTTCTTTTGGCCACTTCTTGAAAGTCTCTCTTTAAGTACAAAAACAACAGAGTATCAGTGATGATTGTTATCTTGGTAACCATGGATACCACCTCCATATTAAACGGCTCCAAACGTTTGACAGTCAGGCTAAATATAATGCACGCCACCAAGGGTAACCAGGCTATTGTAAATGTTGTCATTGAAGTAATAACAAAAACGCTGATTGATTTGCTGACAGGGTAAATTTTACCTACTTGTTTGACTTCGACAAGAAATTTGATGCTTAGAGTTATAGATGCAATGTAAGGAACAAGAAAACCAAATATGCTACACACTAACAGATAACTGATATTTCCCGCGTTTTCCACTAAGTCGTTCCCACAATGCACTCCACCATCTAATACATATTTCGACCAGCCAAACATTGGAGGGCACGAAAACAAAATGGCTACCAGCCATGTACTTGCTGAAGCAAACTTCAAGACATTGGTACTTAGGACTTGTTCGTATCTCATTGGGTATTTCAATTTGATGAACCTAAAAACAAAGAAGAGTAACCTTCAGCTAGACTGCTTCTCCGAATAAACATCACCATCTGGTTATGATTTTTTATAAGGACTCCCCGCTCGTTTTTTTTATTTTTGAAAATTTTCAGCTATCAAAAACTGAATCGCTCTAAATGCCTGGGTTTAGTATATAATTACTTTATTTTGGGGGTCTTTGAAGGTACAATTTCCGACTCCCGGCAATTAAGGTCACTCCCGTTTATTATATTTGAAAAAAAATCGGACCACCCCCCCCCCCCCATTGTGTTAGGACCCCCTACTATTCGGAACCTTGGACGTTAGAGTAAAAGAAAAAGAGTCCTTAGTCGCTAACTTACTAACATAAAAGAGCAAAGTCTACATAAATATTTACTGAGGGTATAGCAAATGATTTTTACCTTTCGATACTTATTACGAGATGTGTGAAAATAATCTCAAAGCCGGCCACAGCCATGACAAAAGCATCCAGTTGACAAAAATCTTCCGAGAACATCCATTGGGAATTCACCGTATTATAAATGAGCAGCGGTAAATGAAAAAATGTTTGAATTAGATGAACGATTATCAAATTGATCAGTGTGAACCATTGGCGCTTGAATCTCCGTCGACCGCGAACCAAAACGATAAAGGATAGTGTGTTCATAGGTAAGGAGATTGATAAAATGGTGGATATGAAAAAGAGCGACCCAACCTTCATGTTTTATAACTGTATTGTTGGTTATTTTTTGTTCTCCTGAAAAACAAAAATGACAGCACAATTGTTTAGGGTAACTGTATCAGAAAGACGAGATGAAATTTTTTTCAAATTTCAGCTATAGTAGGGGGAAATTAAAGTCTGTCCAGATATAATTGGCAGTGGAAACAAGAATGCCTGTAACTTTTGATAGTCAAATATAATTATGGAAAATTTTTTTGCTTGTTTTAAAGAATCAAAAGCGCTATATTTGAATGTATTTTTGGTTAAAAAATTCGCGATTTTTAGCGGTTAAATTTGCGATTGCAAAAATTGAGCTTTTTTTCTACTTATGCTATAATGTTGATTTTTACATCAGTTGTAGTTCAACCTTAGGTTAAGAAGTTTTTTAAATTTCAAGGCAAACAGAAAAGTTCTTCGGAAGATATGGGACCCGAAATATCCCTTGGTAGCGCTTTTCTGTTAAATATCAAATCTCCAACTTATTACTAAAAACGGGGGTAGTGATATGATTGATAAAACAGTTTTTCGATCATAACACATTTTTACGATCTTTTTAATGACCTCATAGCCAAACTGTGTTTAGTGTTTTGGGAATTAGCAAAGTTCTTTAATGACTTAAAAATAACAAAGGCAATATATGTTCATGCTTATCTTTTCAATAAAAACAATTATACTGCGATTTCACTTCATTTCGAAATAATCAATGATACCAATAATACCAATGCACCAACACTTTTTCCAACTTTTAATTGCACTGTTCAAAAAAGATAACATAACCCCCGTTTTTAGTAATAAGTTGGAGATTTGATATTTCACAGAAAAGTGCTACCAAGAGGTATTTCGGGTCCCATATCTTCCGAAGAACTTTTCTGTTTACCTTGAAATTTAGCAAACTTCTTAACCTAAGGTTGAACTACAACTGATGTAAAAATGAACCTTATAGCATAAGTAAAAAAAAAGCTCAATTTTTGCAATCGCAAATTTAACCACTAAAAATCGCGAATTTTTCAACCAAAAATACATTCAAATATAGCGCTTTTGATTCTCTAAAAGAAGCAGAAAAAATTTCCATAATTATATTTGACTATCAAAAGTTACAGGCATTCTTGTTTCCACTGCCAATTATATCTGGACAGACTTTAGTTCTTTTTTTTGAGGTCTCGAGATATTGAGCTTCAAAAAGCGCAAAAACTGGACAAAACAGCTGTTTCTGGCTGAAAAACACGGTTTTCAAGGGTTAATATCTCGAGTTAGGTACAGAAATCACCTATAAATGCAATATATCTATAATCTTAATTTTTTGAGAGCTTTCCAAAAATATACAACAGGTCTCCGTTTTCTCAAGCTAAAATTTTCATTAATTTTTGACCCTATGATTTTTGCCTGAGAGCGTCATATTTGTCCGAAAATCACACCAAAGTGTCCGAAAAAAATTGGAACCAAAGTAATTTTGCCTTAGCTTTCCAAAAATGTATAACAAGTGCTTTGACCAAAATAATCGAGCGATTTTACAAAATGCCCTCTACTAATAAATATAGAGAGATTCATTCTTTCTCTTAATTCCTTTAAGATTGTCATTGTCGAGCGCTTAATAACCCTCTATCAAATATGATACGTAACCACGCTAGAGCACTGATCGTTTGTTTTACCTCATGATTTCAACTTTCGACTACACTAATCTTTAAGGAAAAACTTAGTCGAGTGAAACATTTTGGTCGGCGTAATTGTTGAAGTTGAACAGAAAGGTTTCTGTCGGCGTGAAAACTTCACGCCTTGCACGCCTACAAATTTCGACACTTTTAACCGACTAAGTTTTCCCCCTTTTAAGTTTAACTATTTGAAATAGTTATATTCAAGCCAGTTTTTTGTTGTGAACTTAGCCGAATGTTCAACCTTTAGTCTTGTGGTTGCTTTTTATGTATAAGTGAGCAAATGATGCGAAACTTACATTTTATACAGACTTTTTATTTAGTACATCCTTATTAGTAACGACAATAGAACTAGGGTGCGTCAGAAAAAACTTTGGACGTTTGGTGAGCCACTGGGACCGAGCAAAGTCTTTTTGAAACTCAAAACCACTTTTATTAGAAAGAGGATAGTCTAACTTAAATTTTGAGGTATAGCTTTTTAAGTTGGGTAAAGTATTTCTCAAGTTATAAGCTTTTGAAGTTAAAATTCACTTTTCGAAAAGTGTAAAAAAACGTCAAAAATGGGTAATTAAAATGTTGTGACAATAGACAGTGTTGTCGCGGCATTTTGAGAAAGAGAGATTTTTTTCCATACATCACACTCTTCACAGATAGATTCTCTCAAAAATTCACCAAAATGAAATTTTTAATTGCTGTTTTACAAATTCCCGCTCTGGTATGTTTTATTACCCAGTGGAAACATTAATGACATCGTTAAAAACGTGCACATCAGAACAAAAGAGAAAGAGAGAGATAGAAAAAAAGAGAACAAATTTAATTACCTGTTTTTGATGCATTTTTGCTCTTTTTGATAAGTAATTTTGAGCTTCAAATAGCAATATCTCAAAAAGTTTTGTTTCAAATTTAATGAATGATACCTCAAAATTTAAGTTAGACTATCCTCTTTCTAATAAAAGTGGTTTTGAGTTTCAAAAAGACTTTGCTCGGTCCCAGTGGCTCACCAAACGTCCAAAGTTTTTTCTGACGCACCCGGTAGGTAGAACAATAGAAACTTTTCCCAATCATAACATACTCCAGAACAAAAGAAACTCCATACCTTCTTTTCCTTGATAAAAGTTGAAGAATTCTTTCCTGTTACTGTATTGTTTGCCTCCTGAAATCACTTTTGAAGAACAGAGGAATCAGCATCCTTTGTTCAGGTTCATTGTGTATGAAACTTATTTTTTATTATTTCTATTGCAGATTGCATTTTTGAACAGAAGTTTGAAAACGCTTTATTCGAAGAATGGCAAGGACTTTTTGGACACTATCTGCACCAAACATTCGTTTGTGGTCACTTCTCTATTAAAATACGTCGACCAAGAGATTGAACACATGCGAGATGTAAGTCAAACCAGAATAGTGAATACTTTTTTAAAGTAAATGTTTATGTCATAGCTCCGATGGAATCCCCAACTTGCTCGAACTCTCGTTCCGTTTAGAAGAAACTCTTCAGAAACCCAACTGGAAGAATTTCCACCCCATTCGTATTTATTAGCTCCTCCTTTGATCTTCTGTTCACTGAGACAGGTCAATGTATTGGGTTTCGTCATGACTCCAGCCTCTCTCCCTCCTGTTGGGGTCACATAAAAGACTAGACTTTTTTGAAAGTTTTTCTTGAAAAACCCTCGTTTATTTATTTAAAAATTTGAC
Source organism: Clytia hemisphaerica (assembly GCF_902728285.1). Classification (NCBI taxonomy): domain Eukaryota; kingdom Metazoa; phylum Cnidaria; class Hydrozoa; order Leptothecata; family Clytiidae; genus Clytia; species Clytia hemisphaerica. The sequence continues at coordinate 671,389 of NW_027104384.1, forward strand.
CGAGAGCAACTTTTTGCACTGATGAGGGGCTATTATATTTCTAAAACGTTTCAAATTTGAAAAAACATTGATTAACTAAAAGCCTCTTTTAAAAGCAGAGTACATACTGAAATACGTTTTCTTAAGAACTGAGATTTTGACCGAAATCTGTAGTCCATACGCTTATAGTGTGCGGCAATTATTGCTTGGATTTCAACAAAATCAATTACAGCAAAACAAAACAAAAACAAAGAACAATATGACCCGTAACATCCAATATTATACTCGAACACACTCTTATCTACATACTCTCATTTTTAGGTGATGGTTTATATCTTTCAATTATTGCCCTTATCTCACTGGTGTCCGACAATACACGACTTGGAGAAAATTCGGACATGGTTACTTCATAAAGCGGTCACTTCCGAAGAAAACCAGACGGCCCGTATTTTGTTGTCGAATTTGAATTACCAGTTGACAGAGGTATGTCGTTCGTTTGTCCGGTCGCTCGCTTCCTGTTTTACTCCTTCAATTATGCATTCCTTGGTTCCTTTGTTCCTTAGCGAGTACATCTACCCTTTTAAGGATCTAACAAGTTCACTAATCGATTTTTTAAAAACTGCAATTTTAATCTGCGAAACTAAAGCGCTGATTTTCTGTCGTACCATGTAATTCAAGATAAACAAAGATAAATGAGAAACTAATCGTCTTCGCCGCAAAAAACACAACAGAAACACTTTTGTAACACTATTGTAACTATTGGAAAGTAAATTGTTATTCCTCTTATAATCGCACGATGGGTTATTTTTTCTTATTTGGCACGCCCTCAGAGAGAGCAATTAATCGTTAATTGCATCCCGTAGAGAGCAATTAATCGTTAATCACACTCTTCAAAGCCGCGCCAATGTTTACAAAATTGATTTTAATGTTTTTTCTTACATTTTTTTGCATCGAACGTTTTAATTGCATTCGAAATTTATTTTGTGAGAAAGAAAATCAATAAACAACAATAAAAGAAAGACACAGAGAGAAGAGAAAAATATAAAACTCGCAGTGTAATTTCTTTAATTTACTTTCCTAACTGGGAAAAAGTAGTGAAAGCCATTGTGCGATTAGCTCGTAATCACATAATAACTCGTACAATTCGAAAATTGCACACGTGACTTTTTTGTTTCGAATTTTCCTCGTCCTTTCGGACTCGGAAAATTAATAACAAAAAAATTACTTGTGCAATTATTCTCGAATTGCACTCGTTATCATGTGATTACATATACTAATTTGTTTTCGAATCCCTGCGTGGTTGATGGTAATCTTTTTTTTCACTTACAGATCACCTTTCTCCTGCTGCTGACAAAGTAACATTTTGGACTGTTTTTTCATTAGGTTGATGGAAGTCTAGAAATCAGCAAATATAATAATATAAATACCAAAGATTAAGTACCAGACTTCTACGGCATTTTATTAGTGGTTTGTCTTGTACTCCTGTAGTAGACTAACATAACTTGTAACATATTTCAAAGGGGATTTAAAGTTTATATAAACGGACGATGTTTCTTTTGGTTTTCCAAAAGTAATTTCTACTGAGCGTGCTCAAATGCTTTTAACTGAAAAATCTGATTTTTAAGAAAAATTCCATTATAGTTTGCAGAGGAATTTCCTACCCTCCCTTCTTTAGCGAGTTTATGTATTATCAGATAAATCGAGGGGGACAGTATAAAGCAAAGCTGATATGTCTCCAGAATCACCGTCCAATTTGCTCGACGACGGTGAAAACTCCAAAATACCGTCGTCTGTTTAGGTGAACAAAGGCGATATAGAGCCGTACATCAACTATAGACATTGTTTTGTATCGATTTCACTTACCGTCGCACTCGATATCCCCAGATACATAAACTCTGTTTTGTTTTTTTAGGAGGAGGCTACATTCCCTTCCCCCCATTTTGAGAATTTTTTTGTACATTATGCTTTGTCATCATCAGAAGCGCGCCTCCTTGCAATATCATTAAAAAAAATGATTTTAACTCATTTTTTCAGATGGAAGACAAGCTCTTCTTACCACGCTGTTACCACCACCTCATTGCAATCATGATTGTCGAAGGGTACGGTGTCTCGTTCCCAGACTATCCTGGTGGTATCCAAAAGCTGGGTAACAAAGATGCTGGTTTCATATCACAGGTAGGATGAATAATAATTAAGGTCCATTGGCTTTGAGAGGCCCCCCCAGTCACCTTTCAAATCACGTTTTGAATCACGCAAGAAAAAATTCCAAATCACGTTATCACGATTTAAATTTCCATTCTATCACGATGACGTTGATCAAGTTGGTGATCACGATCACGCAATCACGCACTTTAAAATCTTAAAACACGAAACAACAACTTGAAAAACGCCAATCACGCCATCACGAAAACCACTGGGGGCGTCTTTTAAGCGTGCACCCTTTTTTTTGCTTACCACGTGGAAACTGAATCAGCATTTATTACTAACTCTCTTTAGAGTGGTTCAACACGTAGTAGCAAAAAAGTGCACATTCAAAGCTAGACGATCCAATCGTCTACACAAGATCACTAAAAAAGCGAATAGTTTAGGAGGTGGGATAAAATTTGAAAATGGTGGTTAGCCAGGGGCGGAGTAAGCATTGGCGGAGGTGTTTACAGTGTAGACGATACCAATAGACCTTTTCATAAATTACGTCACAAACATCATTTGCCTCGTTTTGAAATTATTGCCATGGTGATTAACTCCCAGCGGATTTTATTGCAACTACTTTCTATTCATAAAAAATCATTTGATGTCTCAAGGGATATGATCACCATGGAAATCGTTTGAATACGAGGCAAGTGATGTTGGTGACGTAATTTATGAAAAGGTCTATTTGGCGCAATAACTGAAAAAAGCCGTGGATTTGCCTTTGCGTATTATCGACGATTTGGTTCGACCATTTTCAAAACATTCGAAAACACAAAAAGTCACAGACAAAAATCTTATTTTAGGTAGTTTTTTGTAATTCAAATTTCGAATGTAAGTTTTGCAGTTTAATATTTGCAACACGAAGAAAGCAATACAGAGCTGTTAATGAAGGCCAAAAACTACCTTTCCAAAAGAAAAAGTTTAACAACTGAACCCAGAACTAGCTAATCAATCCAAAGAAAAATATATAAGACAAAATCAATAGTAAAGATCATCGATGGAAATAGTTAAAAACAAATGCTCGAATACTACCACTATCCAAGCCTAGTGTAAAAACTGACACTTAGTACACATCCATCGACCCAATTATGCCACACACCTAAATGACCATTTCCATCCGACATACACATGAAAAGACAAATCCAATAAAATGACAAATCCGGTACCAATATTGTCAGGGTACATTATTTAAGACAGAATCTAACAGGTTTGTTGTTACATTTTTTTCTTCCCGCACCTTTACTCTTACTTTAACACTAAAGATACCACGCTTGCTGTACTTTTAGCATCATTGATACACTTTCCTTCTGGTAAAACAGCTCTTTTTAACATTAAGTGTTTTTTTTTTGCAATGTTCTGCTTTTTGTGTTTCATTTTTGAGATGAAAAATTCTACATTTTACAGTAGTAAACTTTATGAACATTTACAAGGTGTAGAATATAGGCACGTGAAAGCATCTTTTACACGCTTTTTATAAGAATATACTTTATAAGAATCTTCATGATGAAATTGGCCAAAAAATTAAGAATATGCTAAGAATATCCATCATAAAATTAAAAAACATCATTCTTATAAAAAAAAAAGTGTGTAGTTTTTTAGGTTTTGTTTATATGGAAGATGATAAATTTGAAGGCAGACTAGCTTGCAGCTAGAGAAGACTTCTATTCCAATTCAAAAAATTAGTAAGACAAGAATTTTTTCAATTATTGTCCACCACATTTACAAAATTAATTCATTCTTAAAACATACATAACCTGAGAACAACCTAAGAACATCCCTAAAATCATTACATTACTTTTAATTTTTGATTTTTTCCAGTTGAAAATCTCAAAAACCCTACTCTCTCCAGTGGCACCTTAAACTCCTAAAAGCTAAAAGTTAGAATTTTTAACACCAGTTAGAGATTCTCTTCACAGAAACTTAGGGTGATAAAACAGATAGAAAAACATGAAAAATGGTAAAGAGGATATTTTCAGGAAAAATCAGAAAGAGTAGTTTTATGTATATTTGATAGACTCAAAAATGTATATAACATTCTCAAAAAATAGAACACATCCTGGAAATTTCAAGAAGAGTGTGAAACATACCTGATTAAAATGGAATATTGAGGGGAGAATGTCAGTCAGTTGTTGATCATTTGTTCATATTCAAAAAAAAATATTTTCCAAAAAGCAAATCTTGAGGAACCCTATTCCTGACAAACTAAAGACTTATAAATGCTACACCCAAACTTCGCCATGCATAATAAAAGACTAAGTATAAACAATTCTTCTCCACCATAAACACACCAGAAAATAAATCTCATAAAAACAATCTGAGTGAAATTTCATCAACCATCTTGTTTGGCTCTTTTGGTTTGCACTCAGTTCCAACAAAAAACGCAAGCTATTCTCTGTGGAAAATCTCAAAAAGCCGCCGACCTGTCTCAGAGGTCGGTCAGGCAAAGATTTTTTATATTGAGGTGCGCCAAATTGATATCGTCCATTTGTTCCAAACTCTGCCGCCACTCTTTTTCCTGTAAACCGCCCTGACGCCCTGACTCTTTGCATATATTTTATAGTTTACTGACAGACGATAGCATCGTCTAATTCAAAACGAATGGACTTTATTTTCCTCCAATAGACATGTATTTTTTCCTTTCAAGTACTCACCATAGCGCATAGGGTTGCTCTGGTATTCAAGCCCTACATGAAATTTTCACTACGCTTCCCTTTATAAAGGGACTGCAAAGTGGTACTCTTTTGGATCAATCAGATTTTGAGTATTTCATTTTTTAAATAGTATGAAACAGTAAAGTGATTTCTTCACCTGTCAAATCTTCAAGGAAAGACGGTGTTACAATAGGAAGGTAGCTTTGGGTTCATTGACCTTCTAAAAGCTCACTTTTTCTTAGTTTTTTTTCTTAACTTTCGTAACAAAATAGTTTGCAGTAATCACTGATCTTCCTCTGGTAAACCCATCTGGAATCATCAAATAATTTTCTCAGTACCAAGCGCTAGTGTACACGCTTTTTTTTATAAGAATATACTTTATAAGAATGTTCATAATGAAATTGGCCAAAAAATTAAGAATATGCTAAGAATATCACCATCATGTGGAATTTGGCAACTGAAGCTAAAGAATGCCATCTTTAGAGCATTTTCAAATACTTCCACAAAAATGTCATTTTATGCTTTAGACGTATGTATTAAATGTTAAATCTAGCTTGAAATTAGGATCCTAAAACCTAAGAATGCTGTAAGAATATTTTAGGATGATTTTCTCCAAAAAAGTTAAGAATATCCATCATGGAATGAAAAAACACCATTCTTATAAAAAATCGTGTAATGTAAAAAGTTATATCAAAGTCAAGATCAGGCGAAAGGATCTTCATAAAATTGAAAATTCAAGATTAATAGTAGAGAGAGGAAACGAATGAGAAGGAATTTTTCTCTTAACTTCAATATAAAACTACGGCCTGTCAAAATAGGCTAATTTTTACCTTCAGCCTAATATATTTTTGATTTTTTAAATTATTAGAAATAATGTTCGTGATATCCACAGTGTGGTATTGTGCAAAAGCGGTTCAAAAACGGTTTGTGTAAACCGCAGGTTACATGTCGCAGGTTACAGGTCACAGGTTACAGGTCACAGGTTACAGGTCAACAAAGTGCAGACCGGAAAAAAGATAATAAGATCATAACATATACATAACATAACATCAATACATAACGCATTAAATTACAAAAAAGTAATACATGTTATTTAGATATTATAAAACGACAAATGAATAGAATAACAACCTAGTGACACTTACTTACAAAAACAATGACAAAATCATAAAATATGATGCCTAACAAGACAAAAGCACGAAAAGTGCAAAATGTGATGTGGATGGTGTGAATGGATAAAAAATGGCACCAAACAGAAGCTTTGTTGCAAGGTCCCTAAGAGAGTGGTTTTAGAAGGATGGAACTAATGGAATTAATTATTCAGTTATTATTTTAATGTCTTAATGACAATTTTTGACAAAAATATTAACAGAATCATAAAATCTGATGCAAGAAAAGACAAAAACACGAAAAATATTTATAATACAGAATGTGATGTTGATAGTGTGAATGGATATAAAACGGCACCAATCAGAAGCTTGTGAGGTCCCTAAGAGAGTGGTTTTAGAAGGATGAAACTAATTAATCATTCAATTGTTATTTTAATGACTTAATGACAATTTTTGACAAAAATATTGACAGAATCACAAAATATCATGTCTTACAAGAGAAAAACACCAAAAATATTTAGCATACCTAATGTGATGATAACAATATGGCTGGATACAAAATTACACCAATCAGAAGCTCGTGAGTTCTCTGAGAAGGTAGTTTTAGAGCGATGTGTTTTATTATACACGCTTTTTTTTTTATAAGAATACACTTTATAAGAATGTCCATGATGAAAATGGCCAAAAAATTAAGAATAATGCTAAGAATATCACCATCATAGAATTTTGCTACTCCAGCTAAGAATGTCATTTTTAGACCATTTTAAATTATAAATTGTCAATTAGGATCCTAACCTAAGAATGTTGTAAGAATATTTTAGGAAGATTTTCCCAAAAAAGTTAAGAGTATCCATGATGAAATGGATTTATACCATTCTTATAAAAAAAAAGCGTGTATGTAACCATCATTATAACATTACAAACATTACAATATGTATTATACCTGTTATACGTATAATATGGTTTCAAATATTTTCTGGTCTGCGTTATACACGGCGCAAACTGCGAAAGATCGATAAAAGCACATGGTTAAATTTTGATGTTTGAAATGGTTTTATATGGATGAAATTGCTTGAGAATGTTTTTGATAATTCTTTGTGTTTTCCAAACATTTTCCTCTGCAATGACATTGATTAAAGTCAACCTGTCATCACTGACCTGTAACCTGTAACCTGTAACCTGTGACCTGTAACCTGCGGTTTACACAAACCGGTTCAAATAGACCTTTTTTGCCTTTTATAGCAAACAGCAAGTATATTGACGTCATGAATGTCGAGTTTATTCGACGTCTAATGCTTTCAAAGAAAAGAGTAGTCTAGCATGCTAATCGTAATTGAAGCACGTACACGTTTTTTATAAGAACATCCAACATTTTTGAAGCCTTCGGATGTTCTTAACTTTTTGAGTTTTAAGCCTAAAAATGTTCTTAACATGTTTTTATTTTCACCATTTTGTGAGTATTTTTGTCTATTTTCCTTAGAAATTGGGTGTTTTAGGGTCTGCAAAGCCTTAAATGTTCTTAACTTGTTCTTAACATTTTTGCCATCGAAGCCTTTACGTTCTTATAAAAAAAACGTGTATGATAGAAACTAAAATTATCCTGCAAAAATTATGTTAAATACTACATTTTATTTTATACTATACACTTATATTACTGTATTTCACGAATTATAAAAAACAACTCCAGACAAAAAAAAGGGTAAAAATCAAAACAACGTCATTTTCAGTTCTTCCCATCTACAATAAAGGTCAACTTCTTCAATTTTCGATCAAAATTCATGTGTAATAAGACACTTAAAGCGTAGTATACGGTCATTCCAGTTAAAAAACTTATTTCTCATTGTTGAAACCACTTTCTTGTTATTTTTATTGTCAACGGAAATAACTATGGTCTTTGTTGGCTCCTGTTATCGCACTATTCGGATCCTTACTCACTTAATGATAATCTTCCACTTTTCCTATACATCACACAAACTCCAAACTCACATTTAAGCTACCACAAAAACGGCAAAGTAAGACCCATAGACTCAAAAATAAATAAAGTCGACCTCAAAACGTTAAAAGTTAGACCGGTTTACCACAAGATTTATTTTCTCTCTACTCTAGACCCATAAAAGCAAGCTCCTCTTTTCCTCTTTTTAAAAGAGCAGGGGACCCGATTCCATAATTGTAGATTTTTGGAATAAATTGTAATTGTAGATTGGTAGAATAATTGTAATTGTAGATTTGTAACGGCAAATTATCGTCGTTAAAAGTAGCTTGCGGGGACATCGATTGTGTCATTATATTGATTTTTATAGTCGATTGATTGAAGATCATCGATATTAAAAACTAAATTTATGGACTCCAAATTGCTTTTTAGGCTTGCGGTCATTATATTTTGAAATCACAGATTCATTTTTTTTTTTTTTAATTTCCATAGGTCAGCAAATATGCAGTTTCATCTTTCACAAAACTTATGCAATCCAAAACACATGCCGAATATTTAGCATGGGGATGGGATGTTTTATTGAAGTTAAAATTACATGAAAGCGAGGTTACTGGCCTCGATTTGGAACAGAATCTCGAAGATTTTTTGAAAGCTGTGTCAAGTCAAAGTAAGTTTATTTTCTAGTTCCAAGGTATTAAATACAAACCTCAAAAAATTCTTCGATCACAAAACAGGCCTCATAATGACTTGGACTGGTGTTAAACCTCGTAATTCCGTTCGTATAAATTTTATCGAAAATCTATTTTTTTCGTGAAAATTCGGATGTAAAGTAAAAGTGTTGATAATTTTCGCTCACTCTTGAACTACTCCCAGGACAACTGCCCCCCAGACAATTACCCCCTCCCTCGAAAAAAAGATTCCCAAACAATTACCTATCGAGACGATTCTTGATCGTTATAGTTAGTCTTTTTGACTTGTTATTCTTGAAAACTGCATTTAAGAATGCTGTATGAAAGTGTAATAAAGAATGCTGTTAAAGGTTTTGTTTTCGACAAGATTAGAAAATGGTTTTGAAAAAATGAAAATACATTGAATAAAAAACAATTCTCAAACAAAGGGACTTTTACTGATACTCTTTCGAATGTTTTTATGTTTATAATAAATAGAACGTTTTCTATCTTATAATCAAAACTTTCGACTACAAATTTGCTCGAAATCAACTTTGCTATTTTTTGTTTACAAAAGCAATAGAAAGTGAGGTCACATCTCGAAACAACTTTCAATCTTTTACTTGTCTGCAGGATATCGTTGCGTAAAACAGTAGCTTTAATTTATCTGACTCAGTATGAAGACACTGCCTAAAATCAGCTCCTTTTATTCCCGTAGAAACCCTTTAATAGCATGATTTTTCCAAAAGATATATTTCATTCGAACCTCTCATTTACAGGAGAAAATATTCCGCATCATACACCCTCTGTAAAAAAAACATGTATGACCAAAATATAATTTTCGTTTTAAAGAGCTAACTCAAAAAATATGTAATGAATTTTCTTACCGGGGAGTCAACAAAAATCTTCGTTTGTTGGCTTCTTGAGATCGAATAAATTTTTGAACGACCCTGAAAATACTTTTATTAGTTAGAAGATAGTAAACTAGCTGAAATGTTGAGTTATAATTGTTTAAATTTGGTATTTTTGGAGTTTATATAGCTTTCAAAGCCAAAATTCACTTTTTAAAATGTGCAAAAACACGTCAAAAAAGAGGGATTAAATGTCGATAACAGACACACAATTTGACACATTCAACGAGTTTTACGACCTTAATAATCATTTAAATGCTTTAAAAAGTAATATTTGCTCAAAATAGCATATTTTGTTGACAAATTTGACAATACTTAAGATAAGGTCACTCCTATTCACTCCTATTCCCCCCCCCCTTCTGGCGTATTTTTCCACTTTTCGAAAAGTGAATTTTAACTTTGAATAGCTATGACTCTAAAACGACATTGTCCCCTAAAAATTATACCTCAACATTTAAGTTAGAATATCTTCTGACTAATAAAAGTATTTTCAGGGTCGACCAAATTTATTCGATCTCAAGAAGCCAACACACGTCCGAAGTCTTTTTTGGACCACCCGGTGTAAAAAAGTGTATAGCAAAACAAAATGGAAATAAACCAGCTGCGCTGGAAGGTCCGCCCAAAGAGCATAAGATGGATCAAAAGATAAGTGATAGCTATCATACGGTACCGAGTACAATATGGGATATATTGAGTTCAGATTTTTCGTCATATTTTCCGAGCCTTTAGGCGAGTCAAGATCACAACATTCTTTTCATAAACTCTTTTGATAACCTGTTGTGTATTATGATTGAAAAGAAATTATTATTTTCTGAGCATAAAAGTGTGCAAAATATCATCTCTCGCTCACAAAATTAAGGATAATGCTAAGAATATCACCATCATGGAATTTTGCTACTCAAGCTAAGAATGCCATTTTTAGAGCATTTTCAATTATAAATTGTCAATTACCCCCAAGAAAGGCTCACTTCTTTTCCTTTCACAAAAATGCCATTTTATGCTTGAGACGTATGTACTAAATGTTAAATCTAGTCTGAATTACTAGGATCCTAACCTAAGAATGCTGTTAGAATATTTTAAGATGATTTTCCCAAAAAAGTTAAGAATATCCATGATGAAATGGATTTACACCATTCTTATAAAAAAACACCTGTACACCTGATATCTGCCGTGATCTGACAAAAGGAAGTAATTGCATTTTTCTTATTTTGAGATAATTGCATAAACGAGTTGACCTTATTCAAGATTAATGGTATCGTTTTCAGATCAAAACTTTTGCTGATTGTGAAAGACCAAACCCTAGAATAGTATAATATTTAAAAGGAAGGAGTTAAAAGGAGTTTAACATCTTGATTTTGGAAAAATCTACACAAGTTTTACTCTACTCAAGCTCTTTCAAGCTGAAATTTTTAAAGTTAATACCTTTTGTCAGAAAATAAAATGAAACTTTAGTCCAAAAAAAATTCTTTTACTCGATATCAACTACTGGAAAACACAAGCTAGACTCTTAGGAGTTGATTTAATTGCAAAAATATGAATTTTCAGATCACGGCAGATATGTGGTCCGATTTTATTATTTTTTTTGGAAAATTTCATTGATATCGAATTGATTGAAAAGAGGTTAAACCATAGATTTGTCGTGCTTTAAGCCATCACAGGCAAAAAAAGTGAATATCGGAAAAATTATTGTTGCTATTGTTTTCGAAGACCCGCGAGGCTTCTGATTGGTCAAGCGCTGAAATTTTATTGTAATGTCACGTGACCAAGGTAGGATTTCCTACCTAACCACGGCACACTTTTCAGCAAAAAAACGCCATCTAGTCCTTCAGGCTTTTTAAATCTATGGATTAAACACGCTGAATAATCGCTAGTGGTTACGGGGGGAATTCCCCTCTGCACACAATATGAAAACATAAAAACAACACCAAGAGCTCTTATTATTAAAAAATTCTCTGATCAAGTTGCTTTGTAACCCATACAAAAAATAGTACACAAATCTTTTTTCCCTGTGACCTTGCCTCTTAAAAGGACGGATTTCACAATATAGCTTTTCCTCAATAAAAATGTGACCATATGGCTCACTTTATTTGATTGTTTGTGGTGTATAATGACCTGTTGTGGCGCAATATGTGTTTCCACAAAGGAAAGGAATTTTGAATAAATTGGTGATTATTTTTTCTCTAAAATGATACTCTAAATGACCATGTAAAGTCAATCAAATTGTGACAAATCAGTTTCGAATATTCTTTAAGCTCAAAGGAAGACAGAGGAAGTAACACAGCAGCTACAATCAGGGACAAAATATTTGGCACAAAAGGGAAATTCACCGGGGTGTTTTGAAACCACAATCGATTTGTAAGTGCTCTAAAGTAGGTTCGAAGGGTAGAGTTTTAACTCTGAGTTTTAACGCTAGACTTAAAACTTAGGACCTTAGGATCTGAGGATCCAAAAGTTCAAAAATGGTCTAGTAGGGCTTGAAATATAGCCTAGAAACCCATAAATCCCTCCCAGATTGAAATACTTGATGAAATCAAGTTGAAGGCCTAAAAATTGACATTCTCGCTCGAACTTCAATTTTCGAAAAATTGTAAATTAGCCAAAAGTGCCAATATATTATGACCCTGATTGTAGTACACAAAAAAACTACCTTGAGTGTATTCATTTTTGGCATGTACTTAATAATTTGATGGTTGATTAAAATGCAACTTTTGGCGGGTATTTAATTTGTAAAATTTGGCAGGGTTTTGGCATGACATTTTCTGTAATTTCCTAACTTATATTTAGCTTCAAAATAAAAAAAGATTTGACACCTAAAAATTTTCACACCTTGAGCAAGATGACATTTCTGACAGTAAGGTGTCACAAAAAATTCAATGTCAAATTTTATCGTATAAACAGTAAGGATAATGGATTTATGGATAAAATGAAAAATTTGACATAAAATTCCAAAAACCTTGAAAAAACTACCAAAATTTCGCAGTCTGTAAAGCAATGAAAATAAAAAATAAATAAATAAATAAATAAATAAATAAATGAATTAGTGCATAAATGAATAAATGAATAAATAAATAAATAAATAATAATACAAGAATTAGGTTTAGGTTGTTTTCCTTGCCAAATACAAAGAATTATTTAAAGGTAATTTTCCTTTGAAAATACAACAAATTTATTTGATCACCATAAATTTTGACATCTTCTCGGATTCAAATGATTATAGGGAGTTGAGAGGGGGATTCAAAATTAACGAAATTGTCCAGGGAGTAATTATCCAGGGGGTAATTGTCCAGGGGGTAATTGTCCAGGGGGTAATTGTTCTGTCACCGAAACATTTAGTTACCACTCATGTGGTCTTTTTATTGGAAGCGCAAGAACCAAGAAGACATTCGCTTCAAGCGGGAGCCAAAAATACTAATAAGGGACCCTATAGATTGGAATCCACCTCGCTTCGAGTCCTGTAGTAATTTAATTGTCTTCTTCTTTCACAGACCATAGTAACAAAACAGGTTGGTGTATCACAACCCTTAATGCGTTATGGAACAAGAAGTCATTCGAATTTCAAATTGAAGAAACTCCATCGTTGATCAATGTAAACATAGCCTTAAAATCAAACGGGCTATTTGCGAATTACGTGGCTTTTTCAATGACAAAAGACAGTCATTTGTAAGTTGTGAATGTTTTTAATTTTCTTCGCAATAACAACTAGCAGTTCACAGGGAGCCCACAAAACCCTAGACTAGAGTCCACTTCTGGCTGAACTTTGCTTTTTGATAATTTTTTATGACGCTGAGTCCAGTGAAGTAGATTTTGGCGAGGTCGCCTTTTTTGAGAGAAAATGTTAAAAATCCAAATAACTAGTTGAAAGATATAATCAAAAATGAGAAACAAACACGTGATTTTCAATCCTTTATTGTCAAATAAAAACATTGCTTCATACTGTTTTTACCTTCCAAAAATAACTAAAATCTGGCGGACTGTTTTACAAAAGCATACCATATACTACCGTGTCACTTAATCCCGCCATCCAGTCTATAAAAAAAGCTTTCAGTGGACTCTTATGTAGAGATTGGACCCTTAGGAACGCACTGGTGACGGCGATGTACTGTTAAATCTTCTATAATCCGAATCACTCTGCAGTTCAAATGAATTAGAATGGATTTTATATGCTCAGTTTATGCTAGGTAGAAATACTATGGAAAATTCTGTCGTATAAGAACGAAGATAAAATGTTTAAGATGAAAAAAATTAAAATGAATTAGATATGCTGTTTAGTGTTGAATCAGTGAGCTTCTGCGGTACTTCTTTCAATCCTATTAGCCATTTTTTTAGCAATTTTCTAACACTGCTGGTTAGTCTTTGAAAGTTCAACTTTAAGTCAAAAAGTGTTAAAAGCTGAAATCCATAATACAGTATGTTGATACTTTAACAAAAATGCGGAACAGAAATCTGAATTTTTTTCCCCCAAACTAAATCAAAATCTCTGGATCCAGAATAGAGTAAAAAAGCTGATCTATTGCTGATCTATACTTTTCACACCTCGGTACATCTGTTTTAGGGGTCATTTTTTTCCCACACAAATACTTCGGCGTAAAAGAGAGAGTATTTTTTTATTCTCGGAAGGCCAAAAAAAGAAAATTTTAAAACCCACAATGTTACTTCACTGTCTGGGAATGGTGATATCTTCAACAACATAAAACAAAGAAAGTCACATTAAGAAAAGACGGTGGACTCAAAATGAGACAAAACGCCAACGCCTACCTTATTTAGTCAAGCTAGAAAGCAAGATAAAAATCTTAAACCACTTGCCTCTGTCACTCACTTCCTAATTGGGATAAAACTTCCCGAACGGAAAGAAGTAGCTCCGATTCTTTCTGATCCTTTGGAAAGGGCTTTCCTGATCGGAAAGACGAAAAAATGACTAGATCACCCTTTATTCTTTCCTATCAGCTCAATGTTAAATCGGAGTTTGTAAACAGTAGCAAACCTTTTCGAAAACATTACTTTAAGGGTAGGGCAATTTCCCTTTACAAAATCGTCGGCTAATAATGCCCTTTAGAGGGCGTTGACTTATTCAGGAGAAAGATTTTATTTGATAAACTATTTTATTTTTATCTTCATTATTTCTCCTCTCATAGTGTTGATTTGTTGCTAAGCAAAGGCATTCGATACATGACAACGCTCAAAGATTGGTACCAATACGAGGCTGTAATGCATATGATCTGTAACATTGTCCCTTTGTTCTTAAGTTGTCCTGAACGATTGTTCGTTGACAGGTGGGTAAAAGAAAAAACATATATTTAATTGTTTTTTGTGAAATCGACAATACAGTGTCTCTTTAGCTGGAACCTCTATATCTCGAATGTCTCCATAACTCGAACAAGTTTTGTTGCCCCTTCAGTACTTCCAACGAAGTAGAAATTCCAGCCTTTTCACAACTTTGAGTCACATAGCATTGTGAATATACTTCAGACTCTATACGATCTTATGAACTGTGTGGAAACTACCTAGACTTGACTTTTACTTTTTTGCGTCAAAAGACAGAACCGTCAAAGTTTTTGTTTTAAAACGGCTCTAATTCTAACCAATCCTTAAGCAAGTTAAACATTTCACTTTTCTTATACAGTTTCATGCAGATCTTGAACAAGCTGATTCACGTTGATGTAGACAAAGCGGGTTACACAGACAAAATATGGCAATATTTTATCGCTGGAACGTACAGTCAAAAACTGTCAGCACTCGTTACTGCTCAGATCATGCAAGGACAGAAACACAGCGTTGGAAAAGCACAACGCTATTTATCCTTCTGGATTTTCTTGTTCCTCAAATTACCACGCTGGTCAAGGTATTAGTTTTATGGACTGCTACTACCTACTATTTTAAGGACTGAGGCGTAAATGTAACCCGCAGTTTTGACCCGCAAAATCGTAGATTGTAGTTGTCAGTTGGTCAGAATCTTGTCAAACAAACTGACCCTCTGATCTATACTGCAGAAAGCAAAGCATGAATAAGCTAAGGAAAGGACCGCCTACTTATCTACATGCTACTTACTACCAACTTACTCTTAGGTTCCAAATAAACGGGCCCCCCCCCCCGCTTATTAATTTTTCCGAAAATTTTCCAACCCCCCCCGGACCTTATTAGGACCCCCCCGTTTATTAATCTCTAAGAATATTTTCAGCTGTCAAAGAGAAGGCCCCTTATTTTGCTCTAAATAGCCTGATTTTAGCCTATTTTTACCTTATTTTTGGGTTTCAGAAGTACAATTTCCACTCCCCCCCGGCAATTAGGTCCCCCCCGTTTATTAAATCTAGAAAATTTTCCAACCCCCCCCCCGTTTATTCGAACCCCCCCCCCCCCCGTTTATTGGAACCTAAGAGTAGTGAAATATAAGTTTAATCTAGGTCTAGGTCTAATCCAGATGGTAGACATTTCTGAGATCTAGAGAGTAATCTTCAGCCTTTTCCTGGCAACTAAAAATGATGCCTTTAGATATGCGCCACTGATCGACGGGTTGAATCTAGCGCTTTCTATGTTTTTGAATGTGAATATTACTTTCAATCTAGCGTTTGTATGAAAACCCACGCGGGCCGCGCACCTAATGTAGGAAAAATTGGTGAAGATTCATCTCTAATCTTCGCGTATCAAATATCTTGTTAGTTATTACAAGTAACTGGATGCAGATATAAGACGTGACCCACCTGGCACACAACGTTGTTTCAACGTTCATCTAACGTTATATGGATGTTGTGAACGTTAGATAAACATTGAAACAACGTTGTGTGCCAGCTGGGGACCCTCAACCTTAGCATTTAAATCTCCAAAAAAAGCTCTTTCGTCTCAGACGGATTTCCGTCTAAGTGAAGTATATATAAAGACGCTTTTCCGTCTCAAAATTCCGACTGTCTAATTCACCGAAATTCGAGAATTTATGTTAATAAAATTAGGTGAAAAAGCTTATTCTTACCATTGATTTAAACAGTAAAAATTCTTAGTTTCGAAATCTTTTTCTTTGAAAACTACCGTATGTGTGGCCAAAATTGGACTCTTGTCATTACAGACAAATTTGAGCCTACAATACTTTTTTTCAGCCCGTATATGAGTGTATTACAATAAAGCCAGTAAAAAAAATTGTTTTCGTTTCCCTTGCTATTTTCTTGCCATATGTTTTTTTTCTCAATATGCTACATTTTTTAACTATTTCAGAATGAAGTGTGTCGTATCACTTAACTTTTTCTATTTTAAACTCTTAATCTGTCTGAGTGCAAATTTTCATCCTCAGGCCCATCAAAGTGATCAACATATCTCCCCTTCGTATATCCTACCATCTGCTTGTAGAGCATTTTTCTCCTCGCAAGCAAACAATGGGCTCTTCCAGAAAATGTCCGTACATGGGGGGTGAAGGATATATTGTCCGCGGGGTAAATTTGCTCTGTCCGGGGAAATTTGGGTTGTCCGGGGGGTTAACTGATGCTTGTCCGGGGGTAAAACCCGCCGTCCGGGGGGCCAAAAGTCACCGAAAATCGTTATATCCTCCACCCCCCCCCCCATATTCAATTTTTTTCTAGAAAAAGCCCAATTGCAGAAAATAATATTTCTTATTCTGCTTTGTCAGCATAGCAGAGGCGCATCCTTTCACTACCCAAATAAAATGTATTCGAATTTGTTTGAAAATCGGCTTTTACCACATATGTGATCAAAAACATCAAAAAGTAATAAGCAAAATTAGAATAAGTTAATTTAAGTGTCGATATCTCTGCTTCTTATCCTTAAAAACTTTTTTCTTTACTTTGCAGGGATTGTGGAGTGCTATTTCAAATCGATCAACTTTGCAAGACAGCATTTTCTGTAGCGAACGGTTTCACAATCATTGAGGATACACTCTACGATGAATATAAGGTACCCAACATTTCACAAGCACCCCCATTAGCACCCTCTCCCCCCATTAGATTTACCTTGGAACTTTTTTAGGAATTTTTTCTGCTTCTTTGGAAAGATTCTTTAACATTCCCCAAATTGTTTCATACATTTTATTTTTCCTCCGTAAAAAGTTTTTTCAATTTCCGCCATTATGGAAGCAAACATTCGAACCTGTAGAGCCGATCCCTTACACAAATCGAACGTTTGCTTCCACAATGGTGGAAATTACGCAACTTAGCAAAGTATGGACACCTCTATAATGTGCGGCTTGATTTCCTGAAGGGATCCGTTCGGATGGTCTCAATAAACTTAACAAATTTCACCTGGGTAAGCTTGCTTAATTCCTTTTGAATCTATCCGAACGGATCCCGATCGGGAAGTCAAGCCGTGCATTACATAGCGGAAAATCTTTCGTCAACTATACAATCTCAATGTTTGGTAAGTTTCTTCCCTATCCGGAAGAATCCTCCCGTTCGGACATCAAACTGGTGCTGTCAAAAAAGGTCATTTTTGTAGATATCCAGGCATCTTACATTAAAAAAACTCGAAATATTGAGCGTAAAGAGTACCTACCAGCCATTTAACCATTTTTTTAGGATGAAGCAAGCAAAAGTTGAAATCGAATGTTAAGCCTGTCTTATTTCCCAAATCTAAAATTTGTCCATTAGTTCATATCCTCAACACCCCACACAAAGTTTTCAGCCAATTTTTTTGTTCAAATTACACAAAGTCAAAGCAGAGAACTTGTAGACCTTTTCATAAATTACGTCAAGAGTAACACTTACCTCATTTTCAAAATAGTGCTAAAATAATCTTGGTAACGGTTTCAAAAAGAGGCTGTCGTTGCAAAAAATGATTCATGAAAAGGCCTAGGTTTTTGAAACCTAAATATGGTGAACAGATCCAAGGCTACCGGGATCACTTATTGGCCGACTAGGTGTGTCAACGTCGAGGTTTGAAGACAGGAGCGGACATTGCCATATGGATCTGCTAGGAACTGAGAACTCCCGAATCCTTCCAATGTTACGACCAAATCTTGTTGAGTTTGACACTTATTCTCATTTGTCAGCTAGTAGAAGTTGCCTCCTTTATAGCTCTTACCTCGTCGGATGCTCCAGACATATTATGGTTGGAAGTTAAGACCCCTGCTTTCTATTGAGATTAAATCACAAAAGATTTAGTGAAAAGTCTCCTTGAATTGTGATTATCGCTTTACACGTTATTTTATAAGAAGAAACAATATAAGAACATAAGACTGACCAAAATATTAAGAACAAGTTAAGAATATTTTAATCTTTTAAGACCTTGCTGACTCGAAAACACCCAATTTCTTATGAAAGTGGACAAAAAAATACTCAAAAAAAATGGTGAAAATAAGAATATGTTAAGAACATTTTAAGGCTCAAAACTCAAAAAGTTACGAATATCTAAACAAAGGCTTTAGAATTTTTGGATGTTCCTCTGAAAAAACGTTTTATCAAAATGAAAAGTTAACCAATATACAGGAACCACACCTTCTTCATTATTGTCTTATTGGAAAGATATAATAAGAACCGCTAAATAAATTAATTCTTTTCCAGTCCATCTTCTAAACTGTTAAAAATAAACTATAACTTTATCCCTTTATCTCTGCACAAAAAACACATCAGCAGAATAAATCTCTTTTTCCCTCCGAAATGGATTTTCTCATGCTTTTTGAAGTTCTTTTTCGAACTTCCAATGTTATCTGGCTTTATCATTATCCAAAATTAAAGTTTAGCTAATGGCCTTTCGAAAATTCATCAATCTATCCATTTTACACAGGACTTTCCTCCCGTATAATTTCTCCATATATAACTCATATTTTACTTATTTCTCATATAAAAAACATGAAATAGATAGGAACGATAATTTTAACCCTCTTCCCGGTTGTGATTTCTCCACTTAACATATTGCGAGTGTTAAGGCTGTAAAATAAACCCGTCCACAATCACTAGCTACCAAGACTCAATCTCAATATCTTAATCTTTGATTATGCCAAGATAACAAATTAGTCTCACTCTGCGTGAAGAAAAACCCTATTTAACCTACACGTTTTTTTTATAAGAACTAACTATATAAGAACATAAGGCTTCGCTGGCCAAAATGTTAAGAACAAGTTAAGAACATTTTAATGCTTTGCGGACTCAAAAATATCCTATTCTTAGGAAAATAGTCCCAAAATATTCCCAAAATCGTCAAAATAAGAACATGTTAAGAACATTTTTACGCTTAAAACTCAAAAAGCTAAGAACATCCGAAAGCTTTAAAAAATTTGGATGCTCTTGTAAAAAAAAACGTGTATGACCTCGTTCCAAAAAAACAAGTCCAGACATCAGTCTGTAATCAAATCTCTCAATGACATTATGGTTTGTTTCCAAGCTGTGACATTGTTCCCTCTCTCTATACTGAAATCTTCACTCTCGTGTTGTACTTTTCTGGAAAACACAAATGAAAATGAAAAGGAATAATGTTTCAATTTCTCATAGAAATTCATAATTAGAAATATGAAATAGTATTCTTCAACAGAATGATGTGATACGCGTAATTTTAGAATCTTTGTCCGCTCATCTTATTCAGTTAACTTTTCGAAATGTTATTTTTAATTAAACTATTTTCACAAAGATTGTTTTTAGCCTCAACAGAAATGTACCGCTATTGAAGTGCGGGATCCTCAGAAATGTACCGCTATTGAAGTGCGGGATCCTCAGATTAGCGTCTGACGTAGATGACCTAGGGGGTATTCCTTTTTTTTATTCTTAAGAATATTATAATATATTCCTTTCAGTCTGTGCCACAGTTAGTTTTATGGCGTGAGATGCTAGGCAATTCTATCTGCCCAGCCAAGGTGCAATATGCAGTGATGACGAGTCCTAATAAGGACGAAATGCATATGCTGCTCTGCCAACCAAATCTCATGAAAGAAGAGTTGGACAGGAATTTTTTGAATTTCTTCACATATATTTTTAATGGAATCCAGTAAAAAGCCTTAAAAATGATTGAAAATGAAGTGAATCGGGTCAAAAAGAATAAAAAAATCAAGCTCCTTATAAGGTCTAACTAGCACACTCTGAAGCCAAATGCTATACCAGAGAGTTTACGGGGCCTTGGAAACCCCTCCATCCTCGAAATTCTTTTATATTATAAATATTCTGGGAAGATCCTTCAATCCCCAAAAATAGCGAATTAAGGCAATTTTAGGCACTTTGAAAATTTCCCAAAAGCTTTAACCATGATGCATTAGGGCCTTATGACTTTTTTGGACTTCTGAGGGCTGAAACTCACTGCTGAAAAGCACATGGTTTAGCAGTGAACTCTGAAAAGTCATACATATAGTTGAACAATTAATTTGGTAAAATGAGTTTACTCAGGTTTACTTTTTAAAAGTTGACTTGACCTAACTTCTGCAGTTGCCAACCAAAATCACTGAATCAAATAAAAAAATACTGCATTAGGTAAAAAAGGGCTAGGAAAAAGGCCCCTTATACAGCAGCTAAGTATCTAAAATCCTGAAAATGATGAAGAAGGAAATCATTCGATAATCTATCTTCTTTAAACAAACATCACCACTTTTTCGTAGGCGCTGATAAAATCAAATGAGTCGCGTGGTATGCTTTCTTCAATGATGGGATGGCTATCAGCCAATCAGCTTTCACCTAATCCTGTAAGTTACGGTTTACAAGGCATTCCATGTAAATATTTTCTTTTCCCCAATCGGGCTCAATTTTATTCGTCGGTTAGCATTAGAATATTTTAATTGGACCCGAAAATCCACGATAACGAGTCCAGACCTCCCCCTGCAAAATCTGAAATTTCGTAATCCGAACCCTCCATATGTTTTCTCGACTTTCTGAGCTTTTGCGTGTTGAAAAGAAAATTTTTAAATTGCTGGGTATCTGGATGGATCTAATAGCCTTGAACGGAAATGAAACCTTTTAATTTCCTACCAAAAGTGAGCTCTCTGTGTGGGCCTACGCGCGTTGGGTCTCATTTAAAGTCAACAACCGCCAGCTTTTGAAAAAAAGGACAGTTCGGAAACATACGAACGGTTAATCAAATGCTCACGCAGACTCACGACAAATTCTTTGCGAAAAGCGTGGCTTAATAATTTATCTAGCCTGATGTGACTACCTAGACTGGGAAAGACCTTATTCCATATTCCTTTTGGGTAGGGGACTCATTTTCCGGTATGGCTTTTGTCAAAACTTTCAATATCGTATTCTTTCATTACTTAGACTGGTGATTTTTGTTACTACGCGTTTGCAAGCTTACGCGTAGAAAAACGTTACGAAGAAGAAATTGGCATAACGAACGAGATAGCTAAGAAGCTTGTGTCAAATTCATCAATGACTGTTGAAGAAGCTTTTAAAGTATGAATTGATTTTCTCTTTTCTAATTGCTTCATGGCTCCGCTTTGAGAACACAGGCCTCTTCTACGGAGCAGAGAGTTAAGTTGTACACTTTTTTTGGAGGAGGCTTTTTAAAAATAAAATCAATTACGGCTTCAAATGGCACCTTCCTTTACTTCCTTTAAAATTTAGATACTTTCTCTCTCCCAACCATTGCTGGAAATGTTTATTCAAAATTTGGCTCTTTGCCTCACTTCCCATGGCAGTGCGGCGAAAAGTAGCCTTCCCAGTAATATTTTATCGCAATCTATAAGACAAGTTTTCCTTTTTCTCTGATATATACACGGTCTCCATTTATTTTTTCATCGGAAAGGACATTGAAACTATAAAGTAGAATGCAAGGGTTGTTGTTAAGAACTAAGTCTACTATCATTTAGCGATGCCTCTCTCCTTTTTCGCATTCATCATATATTTTATTCTCGCTGTTTTCGTTATTTTTTCAAGAAATGTAAAGGTTCGATCAAAGCACGTTACGTACCACCCATGCCGTCACTTACCATCTATCGTTGGGCTGAACAAGCCATGGTCACACCCAAAGATCATCCCTTCTTATCTATCATTTGGCAGCAGTTTTTTCTCCTCTTCTTGAGAAAACCAACTCAAGAATCAGGGTAAGTGTGACCACTCTAATTTGACCAATAAATTCTTTTCAGCTTGCTTACTTGGGCACGCCGACAAAAAAAACAAAACATTGCCAAAAATCTTTGCGCTCGCTTTATACGCAATGTTTCAAACTAAATTCCTAGTTAGAGGGCTCTCAAAAACCTAATTTCTTTAAGTTTCCTCTCCAGTCTACGTCAAGCAGCCACGCTAATGAAACCGGCCAATATCCATATCTACTATTGTTTCTATAAAAAACGATCGGTTGTCACAACCCTCTATTCAGAGTTCAAACTCCAGTTTCTAAGATAAGAACTTACCCGGAAACATAACACGTTCTTACGCAAACTTACCTCGCGTAACAGATTAGCCTTTATAAGAGAAATATCATTTTGGCCATCCTACCAGAGAGGAGAGTGGATTAGGTAATCTTCTTTGATATGACTCCCTGGAATATAGTCTTACAGAATATGTTTATTAAATATGTTTATTATGTTTCATTAAAGTTTTCGATGTTAAAGTTTCTCGAATGCGGTTTCAATAACTCTGAGGTTTATGGTGTACAAAAGATAGGGGAACGAAAGTACTTAACGTTAGGAATAAAAGGCTTGATTTATAGTTGACGAAACTATTCAATTTAAAAGCTCAAGCGCTTAGAAACCGGTAGAACTTTCTAATCCCCCTATTTTTCATTTTACCTGGAGGTCTAATAAATTAACTGATGTCTATTGGTACGTTTGTCTGTCGGCCGCCCTTTTGCGCCTTTTTGCGCCTTTGTCCAGTGTTTTCTACTTTCTACTGTGGTTTTCTTTGCAATTGAAAAAACCTTCGCCCTTCGCCCGGGTCAGCCTACGTTATGTGAGG
Organism: Clytia hemisphaerica; assembly: GCF_902728285.1. Classification (NCBI taxonomy): domain Eukaryota; kingdom Metazoa; phylum Cnidaria; class Hydrozoa; order Leptothecata; family Clytiidae; genus Clytia; species Clytia hemisphaerica. The sequence continues at coordinate 694,632 of NW_027104384.1, forward strand.
GATATTGAGAAGTCAGTTCAGGGTCGCTAAATAGCTTTTTGGACCTACCCCGGTGGAGGTCCTATAAATTTACCTGTGTTTGTCCGTTCGTTCGTTCGTTCGTTCGTTCGTTCGTTCGTTCGTTCGTTCGTTCGTTCGTTCGTTCGTTCGTTCGTTCGTTCGTTCGTTCGTTCGTTCGTTCGTTCGTTCGTTCGTTCGTTCGTTCGTTCGTTCGTTCGTTCGTTCGTTCGTTCGTTCGTTCGTTCGTTCGTTTGTTCGTTCGTTCGTTCGTTCGTTCGTTCGTTCGTTCGAATCTTTTGATTTTTGGTACAAAGGTCCAAAATGGTGGTGGCCAAAATGTGACGGAGCCCGATTTTCGAAAAAAAAAATTGGGGGGCAAATTAGGGCCAAAAAACGGCTAAAAAATGGGTTTTTTGGACTTTGTGAAAAATTGGATCATTAATTACAAAAATCTGCTTGAGCCATCTTTTACCTACTTTCATGCAAAAAATCAGAAAAAACAATGATCCAATATTTTACAAAGTCCAAAAAACCCTTTTCATAGCCGTTTTTTGGCCCAAATTTGCCCAAAAACATTTTTTTTTCGAAAATCGGGCTCCGTCACATTCGAGGGTTTATAGTTATGCATCTTTGTGCAAAAAATCATAAAGAATCAAAGAGCCAATCTCGAGAATAGCTAATACCTAAGTAATTGATAATGTGCTTATAAAAAAATATCGAATTTGGCCAGTTTTTCTATAAAAACACGCTAAGCAACCAAAATTTCATGTCAAAACACATACTCTCTAAAAGTAAGCAGATTTTTGCAACACAAAAATTGTTGGCTCAAAAAACGCATGTTTATTTATAAGAATCACTATTAATAAGCATACATCAATGTTCTTAGCCAAATTACTCAATTGTTTGATGAGATAGATGTTTTTTTTGCTCACGAAATCTTGAATATGAAAGATTATTTCAAGAGCATGAAATTGTGGTACGTCCATAATCTTTTTCTAGTTTCCAATTATAGAGCGCCCGTCCCTGACAATCTGGGCAATGGCTTTTTAAAAATATATCGTTGATTCTCAGAATAGTTCTTTCAGAAGTTTTGAATGTGTAATTTTAAAGGAAGAAAGGGCCTTCTTTTAAATTCTTTCTGTTACATTGCTCCATTAAATGAAAAAGTTTTTTTGAATATTTTTTGTTGAATTTAAAAGATACAACCCAACAAACACACTTTGTCTTTCTATTGTTATGGGGGGGGCAACTTTTCAAGAAAAGGCATGGATTGGGTATGGATCGCGGTGTAGAACAAATATTCTTATAATGATAAGAATAATATAATATTATTCATACCTTTCTCTTTTATTTGGCAAACCAATCAGACACAAACTTCAGTTGGCCAAAACATAAATTTAGCTAGATTTACACACTGGTCTTTAAAATACCAACCAGACAGATGGCCAAAACATTTTAAATCATCTCTAATTATCTATATCTACCACTCGTCAAAATTTCAAGGTCATACCTCTTGCCAATCTTGAGTTTCAAAGGGGGCCTCCAACATGCTTTAAGAAGAATTGGAAGATGCTCGATGGATTAATGGGTTAACATCAAATTAAACATTCCTTTAGTGGGATTACTAGCTGAAGTTGAAAATTATAATTAGGAATGGAAAACAAACATGATTAGCAGAAGTTTAATCCCTTATTTTCAAATAAAGATGGTTTAATCTAAAGAATCCTACATTTATGAAAAATAGATAAAAAGAACGACTAATTTCATAAAAAACGACAAATTCCGCCGTCCACATCCCCGGCCTGGTTAGTTTGTCCATCCCTACGAATTCATCCCTCTTTGTTTATCACGGGAATTAACTACATAAGGTTTAAAGATGTGTGTTACAATGCAGGATTCTTTAGAGGAACAGACTGAAAACATCGTTTCATCATATTTTTACCTTGCAAAAACAACTAGAATCTGTTTTACAGTCCGCCTAAGTGAAAACTAAAAATTAGAACTACCATATAATACGGGGCAACTTAATCGCGAAATCCATAATAGCTTTCATCATAGCTTTCAAAGATATAATAGCTTTAAGTGGACCCCTACGATGTTAAAGTCAAAAGGAAAATATATATTGCGCTACGCTAAAACTTAAGTACTTACGCCCCTGATGAGTTAACCTTTTTTTGAGGTGAAAGTTATTTTACATTAGACTATAATTCGGTGTGAAACCAGTAGGTTAAGTAATTTTACTTTACTAAGTAAAATGCATTACCCTACTCATTTTTGGTACGTTGTATAACTTAAGATGACTTTTTCTTCCTTTCAGAATCCCGAGTCGCACTGGTGTTGGCATGAGATTCTTCCAATCACCTACGCTCTCATCCCTTCTGAAAGACATGAAGAACAGCCTTCGGGCAACTGCTAGTTATCATCAAGAAAAAAGCACCTTGGGAGAGAGCGGTGATGAATCGAATAATAAAACACCTGCGAAGGAGCACCAATACGCGAAAGAATTCCACGAATTGCTATCGGGGTAATTATTTTCGTATTCTTCTTGTTAATTGCTGGACAACTTAATTTAATTTCAAAAGACTAATGAACCATTCATTAATTTGAAGAAGTATATTCTTTTATGAGAACAAATAAGTTTTTGGTTAGGCTCCGATGGCCCCTCCTGCTGCTTATTGATCTTTGGAAAAGTATTCCCTCTTTTGCCCTAATTCAAAAGTATTGGCCCCTTTTCAAGAATTTTCGACCCAGGACATTTCCATTCCAATCCCCCTTCCGCTTATTAAGTTTTGAGAATCATTCCACCCGCTTATTCCAAACCCCCCGTTTATTAGGTACCCGAGAGTATGCCAAAATTAAGTTCTTTTTATGGTATATGCCAGAGCTTAATCAATAACGAAATCCAAAGCCCGGACAGCCATGAATCAATGAGTTAAAATTAGTTACAATTTTAATTAGAAATCAAAAATGATATTTATTCTTTTTTTTTCATAAGCTTCTTTCATTTTTAGCTTGTTTCAGGGTTTTGCATTATGGCTTGAAGAATCCAGGCTACACGACCCCAACTTGTATTTAGACTCACTTCCAGATGCGTACATGCCCGATCTATTGATGAAAATCTTTCAAGGAAATCAGGTATTGATTTGTTTTGTTTTATATGTTTTTTATAAGAAACTTCAAACTTTTTTAAGGCTTAAGATAACATAGTGGTGTGAGTATTTTTGTGCATTTTCTCAAGAAATCGGGTGTTTAAGAGTCCACAATTTATATGTTCTTAACTTTTTCTTAATATTTTGGTCGTCGAAGCCTTATTTTGTTATAAAGTTTGTTGTTATTAAAAAACGTGTATTTCTAGAAAATAGGTATGGATATAAGCGAACACAACTCTGACTTCCGTGTTCAGGTTTCGAATCCCACTCAGTGATGCGAATTATTTTACCTAGGAATGTTTTTTCACCTGAGCCACTCCTGTAATGTAAGGGGTTATAAATATTTTTTTTTATAAGAACAAACTTTATAAAATGTGAAAGTTTGGTCGCCCGATTCGGAATTAAATGTTCGGGGAATCAGGAAATTATTTCCTGCGTAAATTCTTGCATAAGCTTTTTTATCTCCGTTATATTACGCCATGCAAACTTATCAGACAGTTTTTGTGGTATATAGATTCTAATTAGCTCCGTAGTAGCTTGTTTAATGAAATCTAAATAACGGAGATAATTAAAAGCCTCGTGAAAGTTGCCGAAAGTTTCTACTACAAGTGCAAATCTACAATTGAAATTGAAATTTATGGTTCTTCATTGATATTATTCCATACCACACTCGTGATGTTGTTGAAAACAAACCTCCTTTCTGATAGATAAGATGAGAAGAAGTTTATTATTGTTTCTATTACTCGAAATCTATGATAACAGTTGATAGCATGTCCCAACCAAGATCACTCGCTGTATATGGCAACCTAACCAATGTATTAATTGCCAGATCAAGTTATACCATGAATTATGAATTAGGTACAATTAGCAGATTTGAAGTGAAGCAAAAGAACATTTATCACCTAAACGCTATAAAGCAAGATTTGATCGATGATTCACCGTTCCAAGACGAGTAATTTTGTGTAACCATTTGGGAGTATTGACTTAAAATTTCTTGAACAAACATACAACTGTCGGCTGTCCAGTTGTCAACTGCAATTATTGGAGTATATGCCCGGCTGAAATTGATTGCGATATGTTATGACATAAAGTGTGGTTGATAAACTTGGTGGTATCAAAACAAATTTGTTGTCAAAGAGATTCAGGAGATATAACTTTCACTGATAGCGCGCCCTTTTTAACTTTTTTGTTTTCATTCAAAATGACCGGACGCCGATTGGAGAATTAGAGCCAGCTGCCTAACCGTCCATCACCCGATAGGATTAACAATTAACCAGTGTGTAACTTGCCGCGCGAGTGACGTTAAACGCTCCATCGTTTTGCCACTAATATGGTCTTCTTCGTTCCAGACCACATTCGCACGTGTTCCACTACAGATTTTTTTCATATTTCGATTTAAAAGGCTACTCGGTGCGAAAGAGAAATCGTGTATTTTTTAATATGCCGTTCATTAATTCAAATAAAATGACTTTGGAGGTTCGGTGAAATGGTGGCCGAATTGCCGTCTAATGTTTTGTCAGATAGTCCCAAGTTAGAGCAGTTGATGGTAAATTTAGCGGAAATCTACTTTGGTGGATTGGGCCAAAATCATCCAAATTTAACTTTTACTGCCATCCGCTGCCAAATTTAGATTATTGTTTTCTTCTCCATGTTATCTATTAAGACAAATAAGTTCCCGTCAAATTTAATTTTTCAAGCCAGCAGCCATATTAAATTCCCTCCAAAATTTTTACTTTTGTTTAAGATTACTTCAACTGTATTATTAGATTTACTATAATAATTCATTGAAACTTTCTAGCAGCAATTTTTTATTGTACAAACACGAAACATTCATTGATATAAGTTAAACATGATATGATTAAGTCTTCAAACTCGAACCCTATAACTTGAATGTGTCCTTAACTCGGACGGTTTTTTTTATCTCTTCAGAACAAATTTAGGCTATTTTCACCTATGTCCCTAATATTAGTTTTAAAAAATGATAAGTTTCTGAAAACCTTTAAGATTTTAGGGATGACAAAAATAATATTATATTACATATTTGTTTCTGAAGAATATTTTTCAGGCTGATTCCAATCTCATTTTATCTTTTCTAACATTAACTTAAAATCAACTTCAGCCATTTTGACATTAACGCAAATCAAAAGCACGTTGCTTATTAACGATTTTGCACATTCGCATATCACGTGTTACACTGTTAAGCTTTTCGTCTTTTACTTTTTTCAAACTTTTAAGCTCTTTAAGGTATTCTATTCAGGCGACCTTCCAGTGCAGCTGGTTTATTTTAAATAAAAAACATTTGGAATTAGAAATAAAGCGGGGGAACCTTTTTTGACAAATATGTATATTGTAACATACATAAAGATTAAGAAACGTTGTATTTCTTTTCAATACTTAAAGTTTCTTGCTTTCGCATTCATCAGTTGATTAGAAATAACTATCAAAACAAAATTCCACGTTTATTTATATTGTAACATAAATAAACGTATTACAACTTGTAAAGCTTTGGACTTTAAGCTGCCATTTCTCTAAGAAATTTTCTACTAAGACAACTTACTGAAAGAATCTTCCTTTTTATTAAATCCTGTATATTAGTCCGGGGGAGGTCAACTATGACAGTCGTAGAGGCAGGTGCAAACATATATCATCATGTAGCACTATGTCTGAAGTTTCCGAATTTACTTGTTTGCTGTCCGAAATTTTCTTGTAGGTGTCTATTTTACGGACCAGAATGCTTAAATAGCGACATTTTTTGACGTCAATTTTGTTTACTAAATTATATCTAACTTCTAAACGGTTTATGGAATTCAAACGAAACTTTGCCAATTTGTTACTGATAAATAGGGCTAACTTTCAATAGTAAAAAAGTTGCTGTGTCGCTGTTGATTGTGCAAAAGTATCACCTTTTTTCCACTCCTACTGACAAACGTTTTGTTTTAAACTTAATTTTTTGACGTATTTTTACATTGAATTAATCCTTAGCATATAAGTAAGCGCTGTTGAAAGTTTTGTTTCAAAAGCTTAAGTGAAACTCAAGATATTCAATTTCTAAGACAACCATGTATAATCAAAAACATAACAAAATGATAAAACTGACGTCGAAAAACGAAAAGGAAAAAATACAGACCTAGACGTCAAAATTGTTCAAAAATTGTTCAACAAACAATATCCAACCATTCTACTATTTTGAGAATGCCAAGACGCCGTAAAATATAATGCATTACTAACAGTGGCGGCCTGGCAGGGGGTGCAGGGTGTGCAGTGCACCAGCCAGAAAGACCTGAGTGTGGCGCCAAAAACGCTTTTCAAGGGGGCGCCAAAAATCTTTTGATCTTTGGTTGGGCTATTTGGCGCCCTTTGACACGTTTTTAGTGCCTTCTATAAGTGCAATGTAAATTTTTTTCGCCTGCGGCTCTTCCTTCCACTTCCAAAACTACTATCAACATTGAATTGCGAAAAGTCAAAGCAAGAGAAGTGTTGTGTATCCACCAGGGGTTAAAGAGGATACTCACCCCCAAAATGAGAGATTGATCGAAACTGCTCGCTGTGGTTTTTGTGGTCTTATGCGGACTAACTTTCTCCTTTTTAGAATATCTGTTGAGCTGTTTGACTTTTCTTACACCAAATTTTTTTGCCTGCAGCGCCAGAATTACAAAGAACCCTTATTCCTGTCAACTTTCGGAATTTTAGGGCCTCTTTCAGCCATTGATCTTTAATGGAGAGTAAAGTAACACCAGGAAATAACAAGGAAATAGATATCAAGTTATCATTACCACCACCTTCGTATAAATAAAAGTTTGTTAACTCAAAGATTCCCGGCGTTACTTTCAACTAGTCACTGCTCTTACAGTTTAATATTTTCACTTAATGGTGGAGGGCGCAAATAAGGACAAAAATACCAGGGGCGTCAATTTCATAGTTTGCACCACCAAGAAAATTAAGCCAGGCCGCTACTGATAAATAAACAATTTTCCCCCAAATATGCTTTTGCGCATTAATAAGACAACTTTAGGCTATTGATTAAAAGTCTAGTGGTAGGAAATTTGCTAGGGGTAGGAAATCTGCATGAGGTGCAAAAATACGAACTGCTTACAGTTACTAAGTATTTAGTGTATTTGACGGAGAAATTTATGGCAGGGGTGTCAATCTAAGTGATAAAAGTTATATAGCTCTTCTCTACCGTAAGTTGGTCTAATATCGACATCACTCGTCTAATTCTGACAGCCTTCTTTAGAGAAAGGAATAATTTGAAAGTTGGAATCATTGATTGAAAAAAGATTTATCCTCTCTGACCACTAAGCAAAGAAAAACAGTTTCAATCGTTCTATAAATTTCAGCTGATAAAAAGGTTGTCGGAATTAGAGGAGGGGTGTCGACTTTAGACCAAGTTACGGTACCATTTTGTTTTAATTTAACTTTGTATTTTAATGACCAAGCAGGTCATTCATTTGGAGGGGTATGCAAGTTTCCCTCCACTGATGTAAGTTACCCGACTTCACGGTATAAGCCAACACAAGCAATAGACCTTTTCGCCTTTCCATCCGCCATATTGAATTGTATGCAAAAATTATGTTGGCCGAATTGCCGTGGTGAAATTCCCTTAGAAAGTATGCAAAACATATGCAAAAAGAAAGTATTAATATAAAACTTACATGCATAATTGGCATTATATTAAAGTTTAATCTTGTAGAAGAACGATTAAATTTGCTTCTTTTGAAAACTAGAAATAATCAAATTCGCCCATCTCTTAAAACAAGCACTTCAAAAAACCATAACATTAGACATAAACTAGAGCTAAAAAATCACCCGCGAAAGTACAAAAAATAATCCTTATTCGTCTGACGGTAAATTATTCTCCTGGGGATAGAACCGCCAAACGATCAAATCAAAACATTGATCTGAACCCGCTGAATGTGTGACGTCATAATTACTGCTTTCAGTTTGCGTGTTTTGAAACCCGGCACAGTGACAAGCCGTTACTAGCAACCCTGACCTAAGCAATTCAAAACAACATAACCCCCGGAAATTTTAAAATGTCGGAATGAGCATTAGACAAGAGTGTTTTCCTTTTAGGAACAAAAGTGTTTTCCTTTTAATGGCATGAAAACAGAATATGCTATGTCTTTAAGAACAAATTTCTAAAAAGCTTTTGTTTTTCTGTAAATATTTCTTTTTGGATTAAGAAATTCCATCTTTTATTGTTCTAATGATCATAGTATTTCTTTTATAAGATACTTTGTTGGCTTTTTAATCTTCGTGTAAACTTGCATATGTTTTGCATATTTTCCAACTAAATCCAACCACGACTTTTTTGTTCCTGTATTTTTGCATACACTTCAAGATGGCGGATGGAAAAGTGAAAAGGTCTATCGAACGGTATTTTTAATCGAACTTTGTCGAAACTTTGTTGTCCGATTAGTGTTCGACTGAGTTGGGTTCTTAAACTTTACTAGAATACTTTAAAAATTCCTAAAAATATAAAGTTCGATTAAATTTGATTAAAGAAATCGAACTTATCAAAAGATTAGTATTTATTTGTGAAAATTGTCCATCAGCCACCTGATGACGTCATCTGGCAGGTGGCCAATTTAGAAAATTAAGTGTTTCTGTTTAAAATCTTGTTTTAGACCTTCTAAGGGTCATCTGTGCCAAATTTCAGCCTTTAATCACCATTTGAAGTATAAATGTGCTAAGCAACCTCCCTATATTATATTTTGTAAATTTCTTTAAAGGTTAGATCGTGGACATAATATTATATCAATATTCTTTTGTCGTTCCATTTTATTTTTCATAAGCACCGTCAAGAAGGTTACTTTCCCCTGCCCTGATTGGCCAACTCTGGTCACGTGTTGAAATTTTCGTTGAATCTGTTCTTCCAGTCAAAATTAAAGCTTGATAAATTGTTATTTGATGAATTTTCCCTTGATATTAAACTTCCCTTTTCTCCCCCCTCCCCACCCTAGACATGGTGGATTCTTAGGTACCGCTGGACAACTTATCTTCCACCCCCTCCCTGTGCACGACGGAATTTATTCTGGAAGAACCCATTTTAAGTGAAAGTAAATCCATTTGACGATTGTGAGAGAGAGCCTTCTTATTTTTCAACAATTCTTAATTTTGTGTATATTATAACCTTCATGGTGGATTTTCATATTAGAAATATATTATATTATATTGTTAACCGGTTACTTTTTTGAAGAGGGCTACACGGCTTTTTGAGTGTTTTTCATTGGTCTAGAACTCTTGACAACGGGCTTACACAGCACGGAGTTGCCCGCTGTCAAGTGTGCGGCGTCTATTATTTTGAAAAAATTGTAAGGAAAAAGGACACTGCGTTTGCCTCATCCAAGTTTCATTTTTCTTTAATTGACGTCAGAAGTTGGTAAAATTTTGCAAAAGTTGCAGATAACGGCATTTTTAATCACTTTTTTTCTGTTGAGTCAGTAGAATACCTTTTCCAGTCAAATTTTCGAAACTAGCCTATAGGCTACATAAGGGGAATAAATTTTCGCGGATAGAATGCATTGTTTTTTCCAAATGAAATTTTGCCGGATTAATGATAACTGAATTTTTTTTTGTTATGATTGGAAACCAAACATGCAGAACATTCTTATCATGTTTTCAAAGAAATTTTTACAAGGTGTTACGACAAGGCTTTTCCAAAAAAAGAAGTCACAATTAAGCCAAAAACACTAAACTTTCCATGGATAACCGAAGGCTTAAAAAAATCTTCTAAGCGCAAACAAAAATTATATGACAAATTTTTAGGCAAACGAACTTATAAGAATGAAAAAACTTATAAAGCTTACAAAATGATTTTTGAAAAAATCAAAAAGAAAGCCAAAAAAGATTACTATTCAAAACGCATACATAAATTTCAAGGAAATTCAAAGCAAATTTGGAACACTATCAAGGACATAATTGGTAGAACCAAATCAACCATGCAATTTCCACAAGAATTAAAATACAAAAACCAAACTTTTCGACAAAAACCTATCATAGCTGAAAAATTAAACGATTTTTTCTCTTCAATCGGAAAAAACCTGGCATCAAAATCCCTATTTAATAAGGACGTTCTATCTTATGTTGAAAATTATGATAAGAACATGACCTCTGAACCTTTAACATTTGAAGAACTTGACCAATCTTTCAAATCTTTACAAGCTAATAAAAGCCCAGGTATAGATGAAGTGAACACAAACGTAGTACAAAATGCATATGAGATTATAAGACCCTTTCTCTATCACATTTTCGACCTCTCTATAAAACAGGGGATTTTTCCAAATGATATGAAAATCGCAAAAGTAACACCAATTTTCAAAAGTGGCGAAAAAAACGATCCTGGAAATTACAGACCAATTTCAGTACTACCTTGTTTTTCAAAATACTTGAAAAAATAATGTACAACAGACTTTACGAATATTTAACTAGTAACGACATACTATACAAAAAACAATTCGGCTTTCAACGTAAACATTCTACAGAACATGCTTTACTAGGATTAATCGACGAAATTTCAGACTCCTTCGAAAGAAATGAATTCACCATTGGTGTTTTCATTGACCTATCAAAGGCTTTTGACACTGTTGACCATAACATACTGACAGCAAAACTTGAACGATACGGAGTGACTGACAAAAACTTAGACTGGTACAAAAACTATCTGACAGGACGTAAACAATGTGTTTCATACGGTGACTCGACTACGACAGAAAGGAAAATCGAGTGTGGTGTCCCTCAAGGATCCATACTAGGACCACTACTATTCCTCATCTACGTAAATGATCTTCATAACGCATCTAAAGTCCTTGACTCTATACTATTCGCTGACGACACAAACTTATTCTACTCCAATAAAAATATAAAAACACTTTTTGAGATTGTAAATAACGAACTAACCCTTATAAACGAGTGGTTCATAGCCAATAAACTATCTCTAAATGTTAAAAAGACTAAATACATATTATTTTGCAAGCGAAATAAAGTCGATGACCTACCTCTGAGATTGCCATCGCTCTGCATTAATAATAATAGTAATATTAAACGTGTGTATGATACAACTTTCCTTGGAGTAATAATTGACGAATCATTAAACTGGAATAAACATATATCAAGCATTGAGAATAAAATTTCTAAAAACATTGGTATCTTATACAAAGCTAAACAGGTTCTAGAAATAGAATCTTTAAAAAAACTGTACTTTGCGTTTATTCATAGCTATCTAAATTATTGTAACATTATCTGGGGCAGCACCTTCAAATCTAATCTTAAAAAACTTCATAGTAAACAAAAACATGCAATGCGAATTATGTTTGGTGTAAAGAAATCTACTCCGATTAGTCATCGCTTTAAAGATATCGGCGCTCTTAATATTTACCAATTAAATATTCTGCAAACAATATCTTTTATGGGTAGTGTCAAAACGAACACCTGCCCAAAGTCTTTCTTAGATCAATTTCCGAAAATTTCACACAAATACCAAACAAGGTATTCAAAAAACGCTTTTAAGATCCAAGGCGCGAAATTAGCCGTAAAAAGATTTTCAATCAAATACCGGGGTCCTTTCATGTGGAATAATGTGCTTAACAAAGAACTCAAAGAAACCTGCACTGAAAAATCTAAATTATGTTTCAATAAATCCGTCAAACAATATATCATGAACCTTGACATTGAAAGATATTTTTAATTCTTTTACTATAACGTTTGATCTATTACATATATCTCTATTTTTTTTTTTTTTCTCTTTTTCATATATACATATATACTCTTTAATATCTCTCAATTTTCTCGCTTTATTTAGACTGTAAATAAATAAACTTCGCTTCAAGGGGATAGGTGAAAAGGCAGTAATGTCTTCTTCTAACTCCTGCGAATGTTTTTAGTTTAGGAATTTTTTTTCCCTTATCTCTATTTTTAGCAACATTACCGTGTACAATTTTTATATCTCTTTATCAATGCAAATACTACTACGAAAAAAAAAAAAAAAAAAAAAAAAAAACCTTTAATACCAAAAACCTTTCCAGGGGTACAACTTTTATTTCACAATTTGTTTTACGTCAAAATGAGAATCTTTAAAATAAAGGGGTTGTCCCATAGAATGCTAATTTTGTTTTAAAAATAGTTTCATTGAAGCAAACGATAAACGTTTCGAGCTTCTGCCTTTTCATCTTAATAATAATAAGGTACTTCTTTTAAAAAAGAATTCGTACAGATTTAATAAGATGAGAAGAAAGATTTCAACTTCCTACACTTTGTAAATTCCCTTTTGAGAAATTATGGAAAAAATGTCAAAATAGTGGGTCTAAAAGGCAATATTTCCTACTAGATTCACTTTTCACACCAAAAATTTGGTCTCATAAATCAGTTTATCTTTATTCTGATACCCCCTTTTCATGACTTTATTCTTACCTGTTCCATCACATATAAAAGATTATGGGTAGATTTGTTGAAAGAAAATCACCAATTTTGCTCTACCAGGGGTAAGTCAACTGCTTAAAACCCGACTAAAAATAATAAAATGAGCTTTCCTTTGACTTTTATTTCGAAGTTCAATGACAATAGAAATCTATCTAGGGAAGCCATTCCTTATCAAGATTTTCAAAACTTTATGCAGAATTTTTTTAAACCTGCATTCTGTGGGACAGGGATCGTAAAGTCTTCTAAATTCTTCGCCACGACATGGCGCCATAAGCGGGGAAAAATAGAACACTAAAGATTAATTGCGTGTTTTCAGTAAACAAAATCTTTTAGTGAGTTAAACCATAGTGTTTGTTTTCCCTCGAAATGGTCGAATCTTATTAGTCGAAAAGTACATCACGTGACTTTCCGTGGCGAAGAAGATGATTTTGTTATTTTGTTTTTTCAGTGCTTTCAGTGCTAAAAAATGAATGCAGAAATTAAAATAGAAATAAAACAAGAAGCCGAAGAAGAAGAGGTTGGTGGTTACTTTGGCACCCAACTAAGTTGTGATTTTAAAGAAAATGACATTTGTAATGATGTTGATGATTTTACTTATCTTGCTCCTGTTAACACTGGCATAATGAGTGAAATTGGAAGAATCTCGAGAAAATATAAATGTTCGTAAAAAGTTTAAGTGTCAAGAATGTGGTAAATCGTTTTCATCCAATCAATCACTTCAGAATCATATTGATGTTATTCGTAGAGGTTTTAAACCGTTTCAATGTAAAGAATGTGGTAAGTGTTTTGTTTATAAATTGAAGACAAAGTACACCTACGAGAGGGTTGGAAGGGTTGGAAAAGATCTCAAACTTAATAAGCGAGGAGGGGGGGGGTTGGAATAAGAATGTCCTGGGTGGAAAATTTTCAAAAAATTAATTAGCGGGGGGGGGGCGGCTATTAGGTACCCGAGAGTATGTATAAGAAATCACTCAAGCTAAAACAAGGCACCACTAAACCTTTCAGACTGAAAGATAAATTCAATGGTAAAATTTAGTACACGCTTTTTTTTATAAGAAAAAATTTATAAGAACATGAGCCTGAAATTCGGCCAAAACCTAAGAACAAATTAAGAACAAGCTCAAATCCGCACTTTCCCGCGCGCTGCAACTTCGCAAGATCGCCGTGCACCAAAAATATGTGATTTCCCGGTCTCCCACCAAAAATATGAATCATTGAATGAAAAATATAAAAGTTTAGAGACATAGCTGTTAGGTTTTCAAATTCAGAATTTCAAAGCAATACAAAAGTGAATTTATTAACATTTAAGGGACAAATTAAGAATAACGTTCTTAAGGGCTCTGACCATAGTGAATTTTTCATAATTGCCGTGTTTAAAATGTGTTTTCTGACTGATGTAACCAACAAAACTATGGCATGTTATACATTTTCTGTTAGACAAACTATTCCTGAATCTGACACTTCAAAAATTGCATTGAAAAAGTTTGATGAAGAAGAAAATGAAGACTTTTGCGAGGAAGAGTATTTCAACTTTGAAGAGCTTAGTTTCGGCGAAGAAAAAAAATTTTGAAAAATTTTTCGCAGTAGATGGTGTATCTTTTACCGAACAATAAAATTTTTGCGGAAAATTTTTGTAAATGCTTCTTTGTCTCAAAATCTTCAAAATAGTGGTTTTTCATAAATTTTTCATCTGGATTTTCCTTAAAAAAACAGTTATAACTTTTGACACATCTTTTTAGAAAAATTTTCAAACAAAATTCCAAACAACAAAAGGTTGAAAAGCTTAGGAGGGCTTAGTGGATTAATTACTAAGGTCTGAAGTTTGTCGAATAAAAGATGTCTTGTATGAGAGTATATAGAGCTGCGAATGGGGGGGGGGGGGTTTGTAGGGGTTCGAAATACCGTTTTCCCGTCAAAATTTTTGCTGACTCCCGGAATCCCGAAAATTGAAAAAAATATTAACACCGTCACATCGGTTTGTACAAGTTCAAATACCGACATAATGACAAAAAATAAGGCCAAATACCGTCACCGTCTGATTTTAAAATACCGTTTTCTCGTCTTTTTTTTGTCAAATCCCGTAATACCGTACTAAAAAAGGGCCAATCCAGTCATACCGTAAAAGTACAACCCCCCCCTGCAAAAGGTAGTGTTGAGAATCTTCGATGGAATTTTTTCTACACGCACAAAAAGGATCTAAAGTGTCACGGAAACCATGCCTAAATTTTGGTTCATTTAGGTTCATTGAGGTGACTAGGAGAAGGCTTGGGCTTTAGGAACAAAAAGCATGGGACATTTTTCTTTTTCTATTGTCTTGCGCTTAAACTTTAGGAGCTCGAAAATTGGGTTTTTTAAAGTGGATACCGAAGCGAGATTTCTTATACGACCATCTAGGATGTTCTACTGTGATATGCAGTAAAGATAAAAAAAAAGTTTCGGAAACGCTCAGTTCGAATATTAAGTGGATAAATCGGATTTCTTGTTCTTAAATCTCATGGTGCTGCGAGTCTTGCTTTACCATTCAAAACAATCCTCCGATACCTACCTGACAGAAATTAGCTTAAAAGGGGAAGAAGGGGGACATTTACCCCGTAGGACTTGGAATTTATAGATCAAACTTTTATGCAAAACTCGATCGAATGCTTTTGAGATATCTAAGAATACTCCTCTCGTATCTAAAGAAGGATTGGCCTCAAACTCTGTGAAAATGTCATGCGTTATGGATAACAACTGAGAAACACAAGAGTCACCCTCCTGAAAACTAGACTGACACGAAGAAAAAAGGTTATTTGTTGCAAGTAGTTCTTCGCAATACTCTTGTCCCCGTTTTTATAAACAGGGATGACATTAACTTTCTTCCACTACTGGGAAGGGAAGATGTCTGAGTGAAGTGATAGATTAAAAATGTTACACAATGGCTTGAGATACTAGAGATTTACTGCAAATCCTAACAATACGTGTAGAAACATCGTCCCAGCCATGGGTCTTGTTTATGTTTAAAGAATATATCAGAGACTCGATTTTATCCTCATTAAATTCTAAATTTTCTAGTCTTGAGTCAGTGAGGAATTTTTCAGGAGAAAAGACACTGCCAGTAAGAAAGCATTATTTGGCAAAAATAGAATTGAAAATGCTTGCTTTCTCAGAAACATCAGAAATGAGGATGTCTCTGTGATTGCTTGAGGGTTGACCAGTATTTCTTACTTCCAAAGTTTGGGTCGTTAAGGGAATTGCCAAGACGATTAAAGTAGTTATCCTTGGCTTCTTTAATAGCCAGCCTGCACCTACTGGAGATTTCATCAAGTGCCTCACCAAGGGATTCCCCCGCTTTTTCCAATGGCGATAAATTTTAGCCTTGTCAAGGAGCATTTGTTTAAGTTCAGGTGTCATCCATAACGCATCTTTATCCCTGATGGTAATTATTTTATTAGGGACGAAATTGGAAAAAAAATTGAGTAGATAAGAAGTATTAAAGTCAATGACATTCAGAGCAAGCATGATTCCCCTCCCATCAGCCTTAGCAAAATCCCAAATTTTGTGGTTATATACTGGAGGGAACTTAATTTGAAAATTAATTTTATCAAAGGTTATCTGGTGGTGCCATCGAGAATGTAGTGAAGGCAAAACCCCAGAGTTGAAAGCAAGAGCTTTCGTCAACGTCAAGTCCTATGGAAATAGATAGCCATGACACTACAGTGTAAACAAGGAAAGTGTTGTCTTTGACGTAATTTATGAAAAGGTCTATCAGAGCTAGATATGAATTTGTTTTGATTAATATTTTTCGGCTAAAAATTGGTTTAAAAGTCCTCCATTTACCTCTGTTCTTTTGAAAATTTGAGCCAGCTAGGGCAAAAAAACAACACCTAAATTTTATAATTTTCGAAAAGAAAAAATCATTACTACAACATTTTAGTGGAAAATTATTATAGAGGCCTTGAATTGTAATCATGCATAATAAATAAAATTGTTGGTCAATTTTGGATTTTCATAAAATTTTGGAACTATTCTACAGAATATTAGCTTCAGCTAGAAATAGCCTCAGCTACAAGGCCTCTACAACGTCTCCAAAACTGCGTGATTGTTTACCTGACCACATTGTTAAAGAACGTAAAAATTCTACCATTTACATTCTAGATTTAGCCCTATTTAACGGTTCGGTGACTTTGGAGACGTTTTACAGATTTGCTAGAAGTGGTGTAAGTCACAGAAAAGAGCTATTATATGTGCCTTATATTTGGAAAATTATATTGCAAAAGCACTCCTCCACACCAGTTTTAAATCCGACAATCCTTGCTTAACCTCCATATTATTTTTATTTACAAGTGGAATATTTTCACATGGAAAATGGAAAAAGAGATTCGAAAGAAAAGAACAATATATTTTTTATTTAGAAAATTAATTATAATCAATGATAAAATTTGCATGAATAAACTAGAGAAAAATACAGTTATCAACGAAAATGATGAAACCATTCAAAATTAAGTCAAACCTAAGCAGAGAAATGCAATCGAATACTCTTTTGTGCCTAATTCTAGGAGGTGTAATAAACGGATGGGTTGTAATAAGGGGTGGGTTGTAATAAAGGGGGTGGGTGTTCTGGGAAAAAATTCACAAAATGGGGGGGGGGAGGTCACATTAAAGTGATATTGGAGTGAATTTAGTGATTTTCCCCAGGAAAATGAAGGTTTTTGGCACTTTTAGGCAATTTCGAGGCAAAAAGTCATAAAATGGGGGAGGGGTCCTAATAAAGTGAAATTGGGGGCGGGGCGGTGGTGTTGAAGAATCGGAAAAGTAGCAAAGTGACCCCCTAACAATTAGTCAAAAAGAGTAGAGAAACATCTTTCCTCAACTTGATATTTTCAACTATCCATCATAAAAAAGTAATTTGCGGTAGTAAAACAGTTTTAAAAACTAAAGTCTATAAACTTATTTAAAAAACATTGTCATTAATTTCTTCAAAAGTTATCATAAAATTGGCACGCTTTTCATTGTAAAATACTTAATTGGTGATAAAAGCAAAATGTTTATATAAAAATGAAAAAAAAATATAATTATATTTAACAAAATTTATTTGCAAAGAGAATTCAAAAATCTATCTTTTGTTTGGTGCAAAAAGTTTCGAAATCAAATTCAAGGTCATAAATTGTTACGATTCTATAATTACGAACAAAGAATAATTTTGATTTAAATTAGAAGCATCAAGCAAAAAAGACCATTATTTCACAAAATTTGATCTGCTATATACAGTATCTGGCACTCAAAATGCAGTAAAAATTTGTTTTGTTTCTCTAAGAGTGCAAAGAAAAATTTTTGAAATTTTCTAAGTGCAATTGAGAGATGGTATTTGTAAAATTCTATCCTGGGTACACAGTTTTTTTATAAGAATTACATAAATCGAAATGTGCCTCGTGATTGTTAACAATAAACAAGAAAAAATAAAAGCATTGATATTTCATTCTTCGATTGGTACAAATGATATAAGCTGGTTCCAATTTCCAATCCATGAAATGTAAGAAGCTAAACGAGAAACAAAATTAAATTTAATTTTGGTTCAATGCATTATTATACAGACGATATTGAGTAGTTGTGGGAACCTCAAAAGCTCATATGATACAATGTCTAAATCGACATTTCAAAACGCGTTTACCCGCGCAAGTTTACGTGTTACAGATGGTCGAAATCGAAAGTAAAATTACGGTGGCAAGAAAGCCACGGAAAAGTACCGTATAATTTTTATGTGTGGTTAGTTATCAATGTTATATTTCAAAGATTAATTTCAAGTCAATCAAAAGTTTTTACATCTTGACAGCCCGTTCACGGACTACACTTTTTATATAAGAACAATGAGGTTCAAAATGGTAAAAAATTAAGAACAATTTAAGTCCAAGGCTGGAATGTCTATTTTTCGTCAAACAAAGGTAAAAATAGGGCAATAATAGAAACAAAACAAAAAATGCCCGCTAAAAAAACTCAAAAAATAAGAACAAATTAAGAACAATTTGAGGCTGAAAGTGTAAAAATTTAAAAACGGTTTGAGCCTCAACGACCTTAGCTCAAATTTCATGGTTCTTATAAAAATAAAGAGTGTAATCCGTGATGGAAATTTTATTGGACATGTTAAGTGACGCTCCCTCTTTTCTCCAATTTTGTCAATGTTTACGTTTTACAAATTTTAGTTTTAATATTTAAAGTATCTAACTATCAATTCTTTTATTCTAAAACTGAAACTGGTTGCGTTTACATATCCTGGCATATTGCCAATTACTCCAAATAGAATTTATTTTGATTGTTTATCCCACTGCTTGCCGTAGCCTTGAGATACAGCAAAAGATGCAAATTTTATAGTTTATAGAAAAACCTGAATAGAAAGCGTGCAGACACTTCAACAAGTCACAAATGTCAATTTTGTTCTTTGTTTTAGTTTCTTTGTTTAGCTTGAAATGCCAGAAATGGCGATTCCTTAGCTCAGAATGGCATTTCAAATTACCGCTCGCTGGCATCATTAGGCATTTGGTAAACTGAACAATAGTGTATAACAATTGAAACAAAAGAAAATCGAAAGCAATTACATATGCCAGGATGTCTAAACGAACCCACTGAAAGCATTTCAAATTACCAATTGCAATTTCTATTGCTTGCCACTTAATAAATGCTTCGTATTTCATCAAACAGTGCATATAAACTGTCTGAGAGCAGGTTTTGCCGGTTTTCTTGTTGCCATATCTTGGTTAGGATACTGCCCATTTAGGCAATCAAAAATTTTGTCGCAGATCCTGACAAACTTTTGTGTACCTCTAGTTTTGGGCTTGCCTTTGATACTGAAGAGCATGACTCTAGTACTGAGACACTAAAATAAAAATGAAGTAATTTTCAAAAGGAATCCAGGACAAATAATGAAAATAAGCTAGAGTCTTTGTCACCATCCAAACATTCAATATTTGTGTTTCACAGTTGAAAAAGCCACTCAGGAAGTTTTGATGTTGAGCCCAGAAAAATTATTCAAAATTTCTGTTTATATCAAGCTAGTCATCAAACTAAAATTATCGAGACCAGACTTGTAGCTATAGTCATTTCAATGTCATTGACAACAACTGAATACATGAATAACATATCATAGTAGGGGCCACTATGTCTTCCCGTGTGCAGAAGCTTGTGCAAAGGGTTTTTATGATTGAATATTGTTCCTTGAATGTAGAAGATCAAAATTTGAGAGGTGGAGCCGGGTGTGACCACCCGTTGCCATGGAGACTGACGTCATTGGTTACTATGGCAACCAAAATAAAAAGTCGTCAAAATTGAAAATTTTTTGTTCCATTCGAAAGAGCATGAAAAACTGATAAAGAAAAAGGTCACAAGCTATATCTGAAAATGAATATATCAGGAGATATTGAGGAAATAAGGCAAAATGACGTCATGAAACAATGATTTTCAAAAAACCAAAAATTTTTTAAATTTGGCAAATTTTTATTTTTCGATGACGTCATTGTTTCATGACGTCATTTTGGCTTATTTCCTTAATATCTCCTGATATATTCATTTTCAGATATAGGTTGTGACCTTTTTCTTTAACAGTTTTTCATGCTCTTTCGAATGGATTTTTTTTTCTTCTATTTTGACGACTTTTTTATTGGTTGCTATAGTAACCAATGACGTCAGTTTCCATGGCAACGGGTGGTCACACCCAGCCCCACCTCTCAAATTTTGATCTTCTACATTCAAGGAACAATATTCAATCATAAAATCCCTTTGCACAAGCTGCTGCACACGGGAAGCTTTTTCGCGACATAGTGGCCCCTACTATCATGGGATTTTTATTGTCATATAAAAAGGCCATTTTATTTCAGACAAACCTAATTCTCAGACTTTACCTAGCCTGATTAGATAACATTTAGGCACTTTTTTTGAGTTAATATGGTAATCATCTAAGTTACCTGAGCTGCAAGTTTAAACGTTCATCATACTTAGTCGATGTGTTCTCTTGTTAATTTGATCATGTATTAAGCCCTGGGATTTTAGTATTCTTGAACTCCCAAAGTTGTACCACATGGTTCCAACTGATTGAGTGTTTGTCCAGCTAAAAGGAAAGGAATTAGACCATATAATTTCAATAATTTTTTTTGAATTTCAACACCTGGTAGTGATAAATATTTCAAACAAATCATCATTGATATCATTCAAGGTATTTCCTCTGGAAATAATAGACAAACCATTGGCTTACAAAATTTTTGGTGCTTCTATTTCCATGAGAGTTTTCAAAATTGTTTTGTCCTCACAAATGAAATATGTAGAGCTTATTTCTATCCAAAGCACATAGATTAATGCTGAAGAAATTACAGTATCTTCCTTATTCTTTGAGTTTATAAAATGAACGGTTTGTAGAAGCTCCATCAGATAACAGACAAAGCCACGGTCTCTTTAATTTCTGAAATTTTCTCTCCATCAACACAATCTGCGAAACCACTGGTATCAATATCTGATGCTGTTGTTGTCTTATACACACTGTGTTGATTTATGCCTAGCTTTCTCTTTTTTCCTACTTTCAGCTTGGGTGCCTCTGGGTGCCTTTCAATACTGATTCAAACTCGTACAAACAACTCTACACTTTTCACAGATTTTCTCAGGATGAACATCAACAGCATCATTAGTAATATCAACTCACAAAGCACTCACAAACTCTTTAAGTTTTCTACAGTCTTACTTTTTATGATGAATCGGCTTATCATATCACGCACCGGTTGCATAATAATCTACACTACTTTACTAAGGCAGCTGTTTGTTTGCGACGAAATTCAAATTCTTCTTCCATATCTTCCTTCAGTATTACCAAGAAGCAAACTTTTCGAAATTAACTGCCAACTTTTAGCTGATCACGTAAACAAAGTGAAAGACAACAAGAACTGGAAGAACTACCTAGTCGACGGTTGAGTACATGAAGTTTAAAAATGGGCTGAACTCAAAGAGCCAGACCACAGTGAAAAGAGCCAGACCACACTAGAAACTTCAGATATACATACCTCAAGGCATTCTCTACCAAGGAAAATTGTTCCCTATTTGAAAAAAATTGTCCATCTTTTCGATTTCGAGTGAATTCCATGAGTAGGTGCTGTTAGCTACTCAACAAGACAGGTTATCTTTCTTCGATGATAATTTCACTGTATCCTTAGTCAAAACGTAAACAAATCATTTGATTGGTTGAAATAAATATATCCAAAAGCATTTGAGATGTTTTAAACAATGTAGTACTTGCTGTAGACGTTGTTTTAGTCATAACTCGAATAGACATAACAAAAATAACAGCAGCAAAATCACCGCTTCGACCCGCCATGTTTGCTTCCTTCTCAATTGGTGGCATAACTTAGCTCGCGTCAAAGGCGATTTTTCTTTGTTGCAAAACAAAGGAAATTGAATAGAAAACAAGAGTCGCCCGGCTTTAAAGCAGCTGCGTGCAACCTCCTCTATTTTCTATCTCTTTGATCAAAGAGAAAAAGAGGGTTAAATCAACATAAAAGGGGTTGCGGAACGAGCGTTCTGTTTTCGCAAAGCGAAGAATCATAAAAAAATTATCAGTGACCCCACAAGAAAATCACCTATCATCGACTTTTGAGGGGACTGGTAATGGTGTCAAAATTCTTGGTTTTGGATCGGGGCACTCATATCAAAACAAAGCGAAAGGTCTATTGTGTGACCCAAAATTAGGCCTTTAAAATCAGACCCTTACAATGAAAAGAATAATTGGGCTAAAAATCGGTGCATTACGGTTAAATTTTTGACCACTTTAAGGCAAAATACCGACTTTAAAGTGCACTTTTCCCCCTTTTCCTCGTTTCCACTCTACGCTTTGGGAAGTTTGGAAAAAGGACCCTCAAAAGGGCCGCACGTCAGTAGGTCATTAGCCTTGAGTGCCCCTGGGGGTTTCAAAGGATGCCAATGCAAAGAATTCAGGCATCTTGATGACCTTTTAGGGGGCTAACTCCTCAATGGAAAATAGTAACCAACAATGATCCCATTACATCAATATTGTGTACATCTCTACACTGTCTATGTCTTCTATAGATCGGGTCAAAAAGCTCAGTCACTTAAAGGACTCGGAAATAACAACTCGTAGGTGGGACGAAGCGAAATCTTAGCCTCTCATCATACATTCAGCCTAAATTTAACCGTCGTACGAAAATTATCAAGTGTTTTAAATGTCAACAGAAAACGATTCCCTATTCATCTAGACCAGGCTTGTATTTATTTAGTTGTAAATTTTAAAAATGTAACGATTTTGTCCCTTCAAAAATATAGAAATTTTCATGAGCACAATTTAAAGTGATTATTTTAATGATTGTTATGTTTCTTTAATTTGTATACAATAATACATTTATATTACAAACAAAAAATAGGTAACAAAACTACATTTCATTATTGATGCATAGTCATAATAAAGAGTTAGTCTGGAAGGACGGCCCGTATGTTTTTAACTCTATCAAAATAGACGGCCGTACAGAGGGTGCATAGAATTTTCAAAATGGCGGAAAGTGAAGGTGCTGACATAGGTACTGATGCCACTGATGACTACAATTTCTTCGACGATGAAGAAATGAATGCTATTCTCCTTAACTTTGAGGTACCAGAAACACCACCTGAGACCAACAAAGTAAAATGTCTTCACTGTGGCAAGGTTTGTGTCTCTCAACGTGGCTTGAAGAGGCACATGACGAACCAGCATTCTGAGACGTCTCAGACTACTGAACCAGCAGCATCAACAAAACCATCATCATCAAAACAAAAGCAACAGAAACCACCAGCTCAACAACTTTCTGCACCAAGTGAATTACTACCTGACACTTCTTTCATAAAGATCGTCAGGGGTATATTCCGAAGACTGGCTATAGATAAATGCTATCCAGAAACAACACGAAAACAATTTGAGACTCAGTATGATAAAATAACATACATATCCACGAGATCACTATATGATAATGTCCTAAACAATGTTGTTAAAAAGTTCAAAGGAGATACAGAAAAATTTTACCCAAACTTTATAGAACATTTTGAAACCTGTGTCATTTATGACTTTCTGGACGACACAGGTAACACTCTACTTATGTTTGAGTTGGCAAATGGTGTTTTGTCGTACCTTGCCAACTCAGAAATTGTGGATGACGACATAACTTTTGAAGATAAAAAGATAAATTTCGATCAAAAGGACAGAGAAATTATTTTCAACCTTAGTGGCGTTGTAGTTGGAAATGTTTTCCGAAAAGTATGTTATTCCAAACGTCCACGAATCAAAGGACGCTATGATGAACAATATTTGGCATTTTTGAAAGCTTGTAAATATCAAGAAGGTCAAGAAACCGATGTATCACATCATCGCCTTGTTAACCTTAACAATAGAGGTGGTTTGTGGAAAGTTAACAGGTCAATCTTCAACGTGTTCATGCTTGCAGAATCATATTTTGTGTCTGCAACAACTGATCGGAAAGTTACAAGAATCAATGTTGAATATATTGTATCGTCGTTAATGGCAAACCCTTTCCTCCTTGCCAATTTTAATTCAATCCGGCATAAAGCTGAAACTCTCGTGAAAAAGGAGATTGCAATGAACTTATTGGATGATCTTTTGACACTTTACGTACGAATTAGATCACATTCATTTGCAAAAGACAAAGTCCAGTCTCACAAAATGGCAAAAAATGTGACAAAATCAAAATCGTTGAGAGGGGAAATCAAAAGAAAATCTTCTTCTTTGGATAATGGACACTAATGTTTTGTTATTTTTTCACCTGTAGCCTGATTTCTAACACAGCAGACCTATTTTTTTCTACACTTATGTCTTTTTTGTTGTGATGCATTTGAAACTTTTTGCATTTGAAATTAACATCATACTTTCATCGCGATAAGAGGGGTTTTATGGTCACTTTTGATATAAAACAGTCTGTTTCTGCACAAGTTAAACATGTGTTAACTAAAATTAGCGAGCTGTGTAAGAAGGTCAAACATAGAAAATTTACAACCAACTTTGTCAAGTTTTTTTATATACTATACCCAGCTTACAGTTAAGGTATAACGAGATAACTGGTTTATTTATGAAAACTGTAAGAGACTAAATTTTAATGGTTCACGATTGGAAACAATTTCGGATTTTCTCAAAATGCTTATACAAATTGTTTTTTCAGTCTGAAATTTTATTTTGAATGCATCAAAATCACACATTTAAAAACCAAAAATTTACAAGACTTCAATCGATTATCTTTGTCATGGTAGATTAATGTTCTAGTCCAAAATTTTAATAATAAGAGGATCCAGGTTCGACCCCTGGCCATGACAGTTGCTCTTTGACGCACAACCTCATTATATATTGTAAAAATCCTATCGAATTTAATGACACTTCAATCGATTATCTTTGTCATGGTAGATTAATGTTCTAGTCCAAAATTTTAATAATAAGAGGATCCAGGTTCGACCCCTGGCCATGACAGTTGCTCTTTGACGCACAACCTCATTATATATTGTAAAAATCCTATCGAATTTAATGACACTGTCACCAAACTTCAAGCTCTACAACACTATTAAATAGCATTGAGAACGAGAACAATTTGGTGGTTTTCATTAAAAACTAGGAAAATATAAGCTCTAATATAGTTCTTACTTCCAGTTATCGTCAAAACTAAATACTTTACTCACTCACCAAAATTTTTTTAATAAAGTACAAAATCAAAAACTTTGCGAAACCTATCATACCTTGAAAATACTGTATACCCAGACTTTGAACAAAAAATCCTTACTATTCAAAGATTCTGTTTTCTGTACAAAGCCCAAAAATTAGTTTGTATGAAGCAAAATTATATTAGTGCTACTGTTTATTACCAAACAAAATCCAACTATACATTTAAAAAACAAAAATTTACAAGTATACACCTAAAAATATAGAAATTTCAACAATAAATAACAAGAAAAATAAACTGTTTGTCTTAACTTTGATTTCCTTTTTCGTTTATAAATAAGAATTTCATAGAGTGATATAAAATAGAATAATTTATCTAGCTTATTATCAAAGAAGTGTTATTTTCTAAATGTACATATATACTGCTTATCTTTTGTTATTTTTTTTATTAAGGTATTGTTTGAATTCCTTAAAAAGTAAGAAAATACTATTTCTTCAAAAGTTCTCAGAAAACTACTCAGTCACTTTCTTTTTTCCCTAAGTGTTTTGAAGACTTTACTTCAAGATAATATTCGCAGAGTTTTGAGAGTTTGAGCCTAAATGAAATAAGGTGCATAAAAAAATGCTAACTTGAAATGCTCCTTTATAAAAAAGTAATTCGTTTCAATAAAAGGTGTTTTGTGTTTCGGTTTCTAATGTAATTGAAAAATTTAAATTATTTTGAGCTGATTTGAATAACAACCTTTCAAAGAACTCTTTAATCAAAACACTTTCATTTTCTCCAGACGACATTTCAGACAATATTATACTGCGCATCAAACTAGGGAGATAACCTTTAATTATTTCAAATGAAGATAATTTAAGCGGCTTTTATATTACCTCTTATTTTCTGAGCTCAAGCGATTATCAAGGCCTATTCTTTTTTTAAAAACAAAAATAGGCGCACAAATCAAAACAAAACTAAAAACTTGGATAATTTAAAGTTATTATCATAACAAAAATACTATATCAATGCAACGATATTCATAAACAGTAAAAAGGTAATATTACTCAGTGACCCTTTGTTTCTTAAACATGGGCTCATTAGACATGTCTACAAAAGAATGATCAACACCACCACTATTTCCTCCTTCAATTGATCGACAAACATTCTGATTTCTTATACTGTTATCATTATAACCAGCATCAAACAAAGATGGATTCTCCTTTCGTGAGCCTAATGATCGTTTCCTCCCAAAATAATTTTCAAGTGGGTCTTGGTTAAAATGCTCAGTAAGAACAAATTTACACTTAACAGTATCCAAAAGATATTCAACACAATCAATAACTGATTTCACAGTGATTTGCAGTCCCTCGTAGGTTTGCCAAGAAATAAACATTTTAGCTTTGGCAGTTTTGTCAAACTTGCCTTCACGATTATTAATAGACTCAAGCCATTTTTTGAAATAACCAAGAAAATGATCCTTCAACCATTTAATACGACCATCGTTTGATTTGTAAATAGGCTTATTGTTTTCCTTCAATTTTTTCTTGGCCTCTTCAGGGTTTCTAATGTTCATGATATCAAAAAATGTATCCATCATCAAACAAAAATCAGATGTGGATTTTGCCTCAGGAACATATTCTTTCAAATGATTACCAACAGTTTGACTCAGAACTTGAGTTGCGAGTTTTACATTCATGACAGAATACGGTGTTAATTTGATATGCTCAGTGGTAAGCTTTGGTAGATAGTGTAATCCACTTTCCTGATCGTTGTAAAAAGCATCACTAATATGAGACCAAAGAATATTACCATTATTCCACATGTATCTACTATTTCTCCCTGCACCTGAGTTAGATAGACAATTTCGTGCAGTTTTCATTAAGTGGGGTGGATCTGAAATAAAATGGATGTACCTGTTGTCAGTACTAAATCGGTTTTTAGTTTTATATGTAACATCCTTATCCTCCGATCCTTCAAGTTTGGCATGCATCCTGAAAAACTTTCTGTTAGAAGACGCACCATCACAGGTGACAGCAAGGACTTTCAATTTACAACTCAACTCAAGGATGCCAGTGGCTTTCCAGAAAATTGCAAAAAGTTGACTCGAATTTGCTCCATCTGTGCCGAATGTAGCAAAACTAAATTTGATAGGGTTGATTATTCCTCTCACCATAACAACAAGGATGTGAGTAGCAATAGTTTCTATGTTCTCAAAAGATGCACTATTCAATACAATATCTCCCAAATCCACATAACCAATCAACTCTCCAGAGTGCTTGTCAAACACAAGGTTTTCTTGAATTTTCATCTCGTCAAGTAAAATGCAAATATATTTCTCATCATCAGTAAAATTAGCAATCTTTCCTTTTAACTCATCAATAATCTCACTATTAAATCCACGTTGTGGTCGAATATAGTTCTTATAATGGCGAAGTCTACGTTCACTTGGAAGGACGAGGATACCTGTTCCTGTTTTGGGGTCATGTCGTAAGTCTTTGTAAGCAGATGCTGACTTTGCATGTAGACTGAGACAGTATTTGATGATAGAAGGGTGGTAACGGACTCCTGATGGTGAACACTTGATATACTGTTGTTGTTGTTCCCAGAAAAATTTCATGAAAGGTGAAATCTCCTGAGAATCTGTACGAGACATAATTGACTTTAAATCGTTATCAAGAGTATCATCTACTGGGAGACTATTTTTGGCTAGTTCCTTTTGAAGCTTTTCAATTTCAGTTTTTAATTCCTTATTTTCAATACGTAGTCCTTGCACTGTAACCTTTAACCTAGAAGATGATGCTGAAGATAAGGGAGCATTTCGTTTTAACGGCTCCAGTGATTTTGCTTTCTTCCTCTCCTCATAACTTTCATGTTGCTTAGTTTTCAATAAACAGGTTTTGCAAATGTCACTTTGACTCAGAATTTGACAGTCTTTTGGTCGTAGAAACTCTGTCATCTGGAAGGGACCAGCATTTACATCATAAAGTTTCTTGGGCACAGGGTGTCGTAAAATAGCATCAGAAGAGTAGGAGACGCCACGACAAACAAACAAATGTTCTATTGAGCGTGTCAGAGGGCTCAGATATGTAGATTTCATAGAACTATAGCCAATATCAGTGTTTGATTGTGGCACAAGCCAATTAAAAACAAGTATGAAAAAGTCAAGATTTTCTTTCACTCTGATCTCAAATTTTGGAACTGAATGTATGGAATCGTGCAACAAGATTGACGTTTCACTAGCTGCCTCATTATTCTTGATTGTCCAATCAGGCAACTTTAATTTCTCAATACGGGTTGTGAAGTTTTCATAAGATGTATAGCAGTCAAGGTTTGCATTGGGTGGTGCAGTTGGGGCTGATGCTGTTGCAAGTTCTCGTTTAGATATGCTACTTGAACTTCTTGGGGACACTTCAACTTTTGGATGTGACTTGGATGGTAAACGTAGAGTTGGCAATGCACCAGGTTTCCTTGTTGTTTTTGTTTCATGCCTCAGTAGGTCTTCTTCTCTGTAATGAAGTTCACAAGTATGAAGTGTTCGATTCTTAATTTGCTTTCCAAGCTTTTCATCAATGACTCTGTCTTTAGTAATAATGTTCACAATTTTGTCTCTCCATTTTGTAGAGAATTCATCATCTCCAGTAGGAACACGAAAGTTTGAAAGTTCTTTATGATTTCTGTTAGTAGAGCATTCATATATGGAACAATTTGCACCAGGCATAATATTTTCTCTTCATTTTGAAAAGGTTACAACCTCTCAACACTGCTCACCACATTTTATTTTTTTGAAATCGAAAGTGGCTGATGCACTCAAAAATGGCCTGGGAACGATAAACAAACGCAGATCGAGTTTCTATCGTGAAAACAATAGAATACGGCCCGATACGGGCCGTCCTTCCAGACTAACTCTTTATTATGACTATGATTGATGCATGGAAATTCCGTATCCTTTATCGAACAATTGCACGACCTACACTCTACATGAGAAGAGAGAGAACAAAATATTAATTTTAAGAGTCTAATTAAAATATCACAGAATTGGGAAAAAATTGTTTCTCCTAGACAGTCTGAAGAGCACATTTTGGCAGTCTTTTGTTGTATTATTTAGAATCAGTCTGTAATAACCTATTGTTATTTGACAAATAACATCTATTTGAAAAATGTTAACTTACCACAATTAAATTAGTTTGTGTTGCACGAAAAGGAAGAAAGATACTTGTCGGAGCATTCAATCAGGCTCAAACTGCCGTTCTCTGTAATGGAAAACAAATACCTTTTAAGTGGATTAATTTTCGCATGTATTAATCTAAAATCTAAAATTCAAATTTTGGCTAACACCTCTTTCATTTAAGTCAGCAATGACGACGTTTAAAATAATCATTTTTTATATGCAAGTTTGTCGGTGATAGAGAATTGTATTACAAAGCTAAATATGAATTGAAATGGACTTACTTTTAAATAGGTTCTAAAGTGACTTTGTTGGAACACGTTGACTTGATGCATGTTATAATGGTCAATTTTGTTTGTCATTCTATTATACCTGAAGTGTTCTAAAAGACAAAAGACAAATTGGACGACCGAATCTAATTCAAAATGGGTTGCGTAAGAGCGAAGTTCACCAAAATGAGGAAGGAAAAGATGCTAACATTTTGGAAATAATTAATACAATTTTTGTACAAAAGTTTACAAATCCTCAATTCAACAATAGGCAAATTACATTCGCATATAATAACAATAAACTTTAATAACGATAAACTATACATTTTCAGGTTTAAATTAATAAATTCTATGCTGATTCAAATTAACTAAAGTGTCTTAGTTAGAAACTGTATTAAAGATATCTTCAAAGTTATGCTAAGCTAACAAGAAAACTTGAGATGATTAAACCATCACAGGACCTGAACTATAATTATATTAAAATCTCATAAACCTCCTCTTATGAACACGACAATTTCAAAAAAACTTTTGCTTACTCAAACAATTCGAACTTTAATTACATTACCGCAGCTCAAATGGAGAATTCTGTCAAAAAATGTTTTCATAACATCAAAATACTAAGTTCAAAATACTGAGTTCAAATTAAATTAATTAATTAAATTTATTGATTGGATAATTTAAATTTAAGGTGAATTTATGGGAAAAACTGTGACAGAGTGCCAATCTAAAACAACGATGTATGTTAATTTAATGTTTGTCATCACAAATGAACACCTACAGAGTTTTCACCATAAAGATGAACATTAAAAACTTTCTGCAAAGTCACTTGTTTGGTTCTTTCTATCCTTTTAGTCTTTCTTTCCAGTTCTCTTCTCTCTGACTTCCTCTTATCCTTATCCTTATCCTTCCATGAATCCAGGAACCCCTCCATATCTTCACCGCCGTTATTACTCCAAAACTTGAATGAAGAGTACGATCTTGGGCCGCCATTAATTCTTCTCATTTTCTTGTACTGTTTAAAATTAATAATTTTATCACTATTTTTCTGTTGATTTTTCTCTCTTTCAGACTTTTTACCACTCTCTCTTTCTTCTTCGGCTGCCAGTTCAGCCGAAAACGAATCATTTAAATCATTTTCCACCATGTCCACAATGTCGTTATTCATTGTTTTTTTTAATTTCGCCTTAGCGAAAGTATTGTGATAGACTTTCTGTGGTGAAGTTGGAGAAAAATGTAGAAAACGAAAGTAGTCGGGTGGATAGACTCACTAAATTTAACTATCAGTTATGTATCACAAATTTTTACAAGCTAGTTTAACCACGGAATCTTTTCGCGCGTTTTCTAAAAATTACGTCATGAATACTTTACTGGCCTAGTACTGTGGAGAATGAATGCCAACGGCTGTGAACTGCCTAATTAGCTCCACAGTTTAGAGCGTACGGCTGTCCTCCAAAGTAATTCAAGCTTGAACATTGAAACATTTTTGGAAATTTTCTAGAAGGTTACGTTGTTCTTGCAAAATAGTGGAACTCAAAATATTACAAATCAGGAAGAAATAGTAAGTATAAACTTTCAATTTGCTTTTCCAGTTCCACATAGAGTTATTTATCTGGTGGATCTGTTTCAAGCACCTTTTTTGCCCTTTCACATAGTGAGGCTGAGGCACTTTTTTTTGCCCTTCAGATTTATCTGCACCGCTTCCGGGCTGCTGAATTTGATTGAGGTATTTTTTTTTTGTCCTTCAGATTTAAGCACTGTATTGGCCACTGAATCTGACTGAGGCACCCCGTGGCCAGGGCAAGTTATATCTTGTACCTGCGACCGAACAAGCTGTACGATATCGACAGCTCTAAATAAATATATAACAACAACAACTAACATAGTATAGATATACTTAAATTGTCGGTTCACTTTTCACAGTTCACAGCTGTTTTTTTATAAATCTTTATTATTATAGATTGAATTTTTTAAGAGATACTTTACACCATCAGACTTGTAAAAAATATTTTAGTCAGAGGAGAGACAAAGGTTTTATTTTTATTTTGCAGCGTTTCTGTGTGATATAAAAAATGATATCAATTGTATTGTCCCATTGTACCGTGCACGTATAGGAAGCTTTGCTTTCACAGCTCAAAGAAACATGAAATGTATCACTAAATCTATTGTTCTTGGTTCTGAACTTTCCAATGATGCTCTCTCAAAACTATTGAGACCTGTTCGTTTCGTAGCACTTTTAACCCTCCTATGTTTTGCGATCCCAAAATCATTTGAACCAACAGAGGTTTTCACACCTTTAGATTTTAATTGGTTTTCAAGAAATGGAATTTTTGTTGAGTATCCCAATGCAGTGCACAAATTAGGAGATGAAAGCCTTATTTTTCTCAAAGTGAATAACACACTTCTACTATCAGGTGATGTAGAACTTAACCCTGGTCCTAGTGTTCAAGGTTCTTTTCATCAGGGTAACCGTAAATTCGGTGAGACAGCAGGTATTCAATGCTCGTCAAATTGTTTTTTTGCTATTTGCTATGCCCAATTTAGAAAATTATCATTGTGGAAGACTCATGATTTGGATTACGTTTTAGACCAAGGCGATCTGAATTTCAAAAAGCTGGGTATCGTTGGTAACTCCCCATATATTGAAGAGTTTTCAAGATCTATTGATATAGGAGGAAGTATGTGTGCACTAAATTTCAATATTTTTGAAGGTTATTTTGAGACTGATAATATTACGGTAAATTTTGTTCAGGAGGAACTCCTATTGCAGCATTCTGGTGCAGTTTTAGTGATAGCTGGAAATTGCTTAGCTGTAATGCACTACAACAAAAATTATTTTCTTTTTGACTCGCATAGCAGAGACTCTGAAGGCCATCAAATTGAAAGCGGAATTGGAACTTCTGTTCTTTTAAAGTTTGACAGGTTACAAGAAATTAAACAGTATATAAGATCTGAGTATAAGAACACAAATCTTTTTAACATTATTTATCTCAAAACTGATTTTTGTAATGAGAAAAATATAAAAAGTACTATTTCGACAGAAGTCATACGTAGACAAAGAAATGCTTCATATAAGAGATCAGTCGAGAAAATCAAAGGCACTGAAAAGTATAAAGATTTATTGCAACAAAAAAATGTTTCTCTTAAAAGGTTACGTGAAAAAATTCAAGGCACTGATAAGCATGAACAAGAAAAGGAGAAGAAAAGACAGCGTCTAGAATTGATTAAAGGATCAGAAAAACATGAAAATGAAAAGGAAAATAAGCGTAGCGCTGCAAAATCTCTTTATAACTATAACAAAAAACTGAATTTAGGAAAAAGGGTTGAGAATTTCAAGCAGAAAAAACAAGACGGTCCATATTTTATATGTGTAATATGTAACCGAGGCTTGTATAAAAAAGGAGTAATTACTTTTGATGAAAAGAAGTACACAATTGGCCTTGACGATTTGGAAATTGATCATATTGCCTCCTATGACAGCAATTTCTATATATGTAAAACTTGTCATAAAAAACTAATTAAAAATGAAATTCCATGTCAATCTGTTTCTAATAAACTCCAAGTTTTTAATCTCCCTGACCATTTGAGTGATATAAGAAAACTGGAAAGAATTTTAGTAGCACAGCGGATTTTATTTTCCAAAGTCATGATCATGCGCAAAGGGGAATTCCCTAAATTGCAGGGTGCTATATGCAATGTTCCGATAGAAACACCAAATGTATGTAAGGTTCTTCCTAGAGGAAATGATAGTAGTGGTATCGTAAATGTTGAATTGAAAAGGAAGTTATCCTATAAAAACCCTGTTATTTCTCAACAAGTCAGGCGTCAGAAAATTTTGAAATTTTAGATTTTTTAGTCAATAATAACCCATTATACCATGATATTAATATAGATATGTCAGCTATTGATCAAATCATTGTCAATAATGAACAAAACACTAATTTGAGTGATTCCTTGTCAACAAATAGTTCTCGCAATGATGTAAGGTTTATTGATGATTCAACAGTTTGTCTGATAATCAAGCCCTTCGAAGAGCCATTGGAAAATGAATTTGAGTCTGACGATCCACTCAGTCAATATCGCTCTGCGACATGTGAAACAGTAATCGTATCTGAAGTACCTAATGTAATCGTTGATGATGAAAATGCAATTTTGGCTCCTGGTGAAGGTCAAACCCCTAATTCGTTAACTAATGATGAATTTTGTGAAGAATTAGCTCATCCACATATATTTCCTACTGGCAAATTTGGGTATAATGTCAAAAGAGATATCAAATTGTCACCGACTAAATATTTTAATCAACGCTTATTAAATTTTAGCCAAAAGTTTGCCTCAGATTCTGATTATATTTTTTTTGCTATGAAAACATTGCTACAGTTTAACCTTAGAAGTAAAATCAACATTGCCATAAAAATTACCAATTCAAATTTAACTGCAGGGATGCTTGCAAGCAACTTTAATGATATGATTCAAAACTGTGTAGCGTCTGATAATGCTTACAAATTTATGAGTAATATCAAGGGAACACCTGCGTATTGGCAACATATGTTATCTGATGTTCTTGCTATGGTTAAGCAACTTGGTGTTCCAACTTACTTTTTAACGTTGTCTTGTGCGGATCTCCGCTGGGAGGAATTCATAACCATTATAAGGAGATTGGCTGGGGAGCCTGATACTAATCATGAACTTCTTGATTACAACACCAGGTGTGCGTTACTAAATAGCAACCCTGTTGTGTTAGTGCGTCAATATCAATATAGAAAAGAATTATTTTTTAAAGAGGTTGTAATGGATGGGCAACTTGGAAAAATTACATACTACGCACTTAGAGTCGAATTTACATTCAGGGGTAGTCCACATGACCACTGTTTACTTTGGGCAAAAGATGTCCCGAAGCTTGAAGATGGAAAAGAGAATTACATTGAACATATAGATAGTGTCATATCTGCTAATGTTCCGGACAGAGATGAAAACCCCGAACTATGGAATCTGGTGACAAAATATCAAATTCACTCTCATTCACGCACATGCAGCAAGTATCGAAAGCATGAATGCAGATTTAATTTCGGAAAACTTTTTTGTAAGCGCACCATTTTGTCTGAACCACTTTCAGAGAATTTACCTGAAGATGAAAAACATGAAATATTAGTTTCTCGAAACAACGCAATCCAAACTGTTCAAGAATATATTGACACAAATTTACATCCAAAAAAAAGAAATATTTTGAATCCTGATAAGCCTGATTTTATTGAAATTGGAACTATAGACTCAATTTTAGAATCTCGGGGCATTTTCGGTGCATTTGTTCTATTCCTTGACTTTTTATTTCTCGCAAGTCTTATATTGCAGTAACGTCAAACCCTTTTATATCTCTCATAAGAAAAATTTCTAAAATTTTGGGACAAGTTTTATTAATATCTCTTTTATCACCTTTTTAGTAACGGTATAGAATAAAATAAAAGTACAATATATGTAAGTCGTGCTGCTAAAAAATAACAAGTTTTCGTTTTCGGAAAAAAAAACTGAATTAGATAAAAAAATGTATCTAAGCAGATCTGAAAAAAGGCGAAACTAGGGCCGCAAGCCAGCATGGGGGCAGTAGAAATGTGAAGTAACACAGCAAGGAGGTAAAATCCGAGAGGCTAGACTAGGCCACTCAAAGAGCAAAAAGGCTCGGATAGGAAGGAACTCAGACGGCCACAGTGCATTTACTCTATTGGTATTCTTATTTGCTTATTTATATCTGATCCACGTGCTTTTTCTTCGGTACTTGTTCTTTTGAAAAAAGGTCAAGCTTCATAAAGACGTCCAAAGAACGTTTTCTGACTGTTCAGTGACGTCATTAAGTTACTAATGTAATTTTTTATAAGAACCAGTAAATTTTCCTGAGGCTCGGCTGTTCTTATTTTTTGGCACTTTCAGCCTCAAATTGTTCTTATTTTTTGAGGTATTTTTAGGTTATTTTTTCTATTTTTGCCGTATTTTACCTTATTTGAACCCATTTTCGACAAAAAATTAGACATCCCAGCCTTGGGCTTGTTCTTAAATTGTTCTTAATTTTTGGCATTTTTGAGCCTCATTGTTCTTATAAAATTTTTCTTATAAAAAAAAGTGTAGGGAAATGAAAATTGAAAATTTGAAAATCTACAAAATTGATTATTGAATGGAAAAATCAAGAAATGGTCAAAAATCAATTCAATTTGTGCTCGAAAATTGAATAAAGCTCAAATGATCGTTAGGTACACGGACGATTGGGTACTGGCTAATAATGTTTCATGGTCCAAAAAAATTAATTACTGCGAAATTTAGTTCCGTTAAGGTATGTACAAAAACAGACAGACTGACCCATGTCATGGAAAACTTGCTGAAGTCCAGCTAAGTGCTGGGCCAAAAAAAATATAACCCGTGTCACTTTTTCCATCGTTTAAGTGAAGTATTGAGTACTAGTACTGAGTAGAATATTTTGAAAATTTTAGGAAGACTCTCTACTGGTGCATATAATCATTAAACGTTTATCACTTTACGAATAAAATCATCACCTTTTATATTGTATAAAAAAACTGATGAACGTCTTGAAATATATTGAGTTTCCTTTTCAGATTTGTTTGTTTAAAGCGTTAAAGGCCCCGATACACTTGTCAATAATAAATCAATATTCAAATCTGTTACAAATATAGCAACAAAAATATTATTGACTCAATATTGATCGAGTCCTGACACTTATCAATTTTAAAAATATATTAGTTAATAATATAGAATTATTTTTTTTTACACTGGAGGGTACTAGGGTGGGGGATGCTGGGTATGTGCGAACCACGACCTACGAACCCTGACCCTAGAGAAACTGAATTTTGTTAAAAAGGTGACCCTTAGAGATTTCATCGATTTTCAAGAAAATATGTGCAATTTAAAAAAATTTTCTTAAAAATATTTGAAACATTTCTATGATTTTTAAAAATACTTTTGACTTTTCGCCATGTTTTGACTCGTATTGTGAAAAACCCGACCTTAGAGAGTAGAGAGACTATTTACACAAATGTCGACTTAAGTTTGTGACTTTTGCCTGGATGTTTCGTGAAATATTAGCAGTAGCAGCAGTACCTATAATATCATAATTTTCTCTCTTTTTTACGAATCGATTTTCTTATATTTCTCTGATAAGGAAGGTTATCAATTGGTCTTGTTTATCATTTCGTACAATTTCATTTTATGGCGAAATTTTTCGATCTTTGATCGTCTTGTTTTAACTTTGTACACTAAAAAGAAAAAAGATTTACTGACAATACGGTACAAACCCGATTCATCATATCCAAAAGGAGATAAAATAATCATCGGCACGAAAGATAATTTAAATTTGAAAGCTAAAGGTTTTCTAAGAAAGTCTTTATCTCCCTTTGGATAACCTTGGCTTTTAGTTGACATTTACAATGCATAAATTTGAATGCTTTGAAAATGTGGAACAGGATGCACCACGTGAAGGTGAAGCCATAGGATTTGCATCCCACCCTAAAATTAAAATATAACTACAACGAAACGATTTTTAGGGTACAAGACTGTTTAGCTGTTTTTGACTTGGATACCCTGTCTCTATGATCCAGTAAGAAACCTCCTGCTGTGACGATCTTGTGATGAAATTCACCCCACAAAACATATTTATGTACCCAGGTAGACAATTCGCATTAAAGAGGGACAAAATTGGTTCGCTTTTAAATGCTACCAAAGAAAATGCCAGGATATTTTATTGAAGCTACGTGTGTTTCAAATTTATCTCTCAAACTTGGTGGGATCAACTTAGATGAAAATATTCTATTGAACACTTGTTCACTTCTAGAAAGATTATTGCGTCTAAATCAAACTTAGATATTTCGAGCCCCACCCCACTGAGTTTTCCACACTTACTGGATCAAAGGGACAAGAGTGGATAAGCTGATGTACCCCTGAAACAAACAACTATCAACATGTTTCAGGGTGGTATAGACTAGCGATACCACTATGAAAACAACTATCAACATTCATAGGTATTATCTCTGTGTGTGACAAACAACTTTCAACATGTCACCAGAGGGTGGAAACAACTATCAACATCCACCTTTGATGGAAAAAACTATCAACATCCATCAATCATCAACTTAAAGTCATTTGCAACTTGACAGACAGAACAGCCTTGATTTAAACTAATGATAGTGAGACAAATTCAATTACATGTTTTAACAGTTCCTTTCCAAAAGAAGAAAAATTGAGCTTAGATGATTCTTATCCTTCAAAATACTGCCGAATTACCGTTTGTTTGAGTTGATTTAGAGCCTTCATTTTCCCATGTTTAATTGTTTTAATAGTTCCTTGATTGAGATACTCAGAATTCTATCTTTGAGCTGCTGTTCCATTCATGACAGTAACATTTGAAAATGTCATGCATTGTCAAAAGGTCTGTTTCAATGCAGAGTAAATTAAGTTATAATATTGTTGTCTTAATTTTTTAAGGTTTTATCAGTCTTATTTATAAAACATGTAATTGAAAACGCCTTTCTATGCTAAGCAGAAAATTTAACAATCGCATAAAAAAAGCATTACGATGCCCTGAAACGATGTTGAGGCAATGTGATCAAGGGTCTTGAAAACATGTTAGACCATCATTGACAAAGCGATCAAATTCACATAATAGTTCTCTGTAGGTATTCAAATCGCTGTAATGGCCAAATGTTTGAAGAGTCTCGCCACTCAAAATTTTCAATCTTTCTTCTTCTTCCCTTCTTCGTGGCATCCACGGATGATTATTGATATAATTTAGCCTATCATATGGCACTTTTTCGACCAAAGCAACATTTTCTAGTTTAGATGCCCTACTGAGGGCTGTATAAGTTATGCCAAGGTTAAGCTTCTCCATAAAAATCTCTTTATTTAACTTTATCCGAATATGAGTACATGGCTCATTAGGACCTATTGTCATACCTTGGCTTTTTGATATAGGTATACAATAACCAGGCATCAAGGGCAACCCCCTTCTAGAGCAACAGTTAGTATCACAACGTGCTTCATTGACAGGTATAGGAACCCATGTTGGGTGTTCTGGAAGCCAGCTTGGGCCGTTGTATCTTGGGAAATCTACAACAACTGCTTCTGGAAATGATGGAGGTGCTTCTCCCTCAGCATATAATATTGCAATCACTTTCCCAATTGCTCCATTATTCAATCCAAGAGGTGTTAAGCTGAGCTGATTTTAGTCAAAAGCACACGACTTCCAACAGCAATGTGAGAGGTTGCAGGAATTTGACCCATCTGATTAACAGATTGAGTGTGATGACGTCCTTTTCCTTTGCTTGGTATAGTAGCAACAGGGATCCCCAAATCAGCTAGTTTGTTGTGGTTCTCAACATTTACCTCTTGCCACGTTTCCATAACGGTCAAACATGTGTCTGATCTAAATCCCTCTTTGGCACTTTCAGGAAGCTCACCTTCATATCTTGAATTTATTGTCTTCCAGTCATTCAAATTGAGTTTACCCTCTCTGATTCTCAGCAACATTTCCAAAAAAGAACTGATCTGGGCCTTGTCGCATAGTTTCATTTAACAGAATACAATGTGAAAATGTACGATAGATTCCATAACCGGCAAGCTTATCTGGGGCGTCTGAGGATAATGGCTCAACATGCAAATCATGAGAATCAACTGGACCTAGCTGCCCTAAATCTCCAAAAAAATTGACAGTTGGTATTGCACCAAAGTTGTTGAAAAAATCACATGTTGCCTCCTTAAAACGTTGACTACACCATGCTAACATACGATGACTATACATACCTCTTTCATCTAAATTCAGGTCATCAATTTCATAGAATTACCTTCCAGAGTGCTACCAGTTAGTTCACGTAAGGCAGTGAGAGATATGCTATTCAATGGCTTATCAGTTAACTGCAATGTTTTGGATTCTTTTTTCTTCACTCTTGGGATGCTTGTTGTTGAGTGAACAGTTCGTCCTAAGGGTAGGAGAATAGATGCTGCTCCAGTAGGTGCTAAATTCATTACAGCATTGTTTCGATTGCAAATTCTTCGCGACAAATAGGTCAAGGCAACAATTGTAAATGTTTTACCACTTCCAGCCGTCCCCTGCACTAAGAGACGCACTTTATTTTGGTGTTCATTATTCACAACAGACATAATATTAAGAATGTTAATAGCTATTATTACTCTTTGAAGAGCATTAGCCTTCAATAAATCAATATTTGGTGGCAAATCACAATTCTGATTTTGAGCCTGTTGCTGTGCAGCTGCCACCTTTGAGAGGTTTTCTAGCCAATCTGAAGCATTATCAGGCCAACCACCTCCAAAAGATTCAATTGCATACTGATGCCAATCAAAACCTTCTCCACCATCAGGCAGATCTCTAAAAGCATTCAAATCTTCAAAATCTTGGGTCTATTTTCAGCCAAGTATCTTAAAAATTCATGTTCATTTCTGATTTCATTCTCAAACTCATCTTCAGATCCAGATTCGTGGTCAATAGAGCTATCATCAACATCAGGTGTTTTCCTCTTTTTTGCTCTTTGACGATCCCTTTCTAGCTTTTTGTCATGCTCTGATTTTGCTTTTTGACAAGTTCTTTCACAATCATAGGACATAGGTCACTTTCTAAAAACTCCATGAATGATTCTAAAATGAGTCTTTCCGTTCTTAAGGTCATTTACATTTTCCCATGTTCCCAACGAGTGAATCATTAATTGACCCTTACAATAATCCTCTTCTAGTGGCCATATGGGAAGAGTCGGAATCCCAGTAAAAACAGGAACATGGTTTTTGGCACACTTAGGGGTGCAAACGCAAATTTGAGCCCAATTATACAAAGTCATATTAGGATAACGTGTTCGACGTTTTTCACTCAAAAACTTTCTAGAGGTGTTTCTTTGTTGCATCCCCATCGGAAAACTTAGAATTTATTGCACGAAAACCACTAAGACCAATTCTCCTGAACTGTCGAGTGCAATGAAACAAACGACCCCCACAATTCAGAAAATCAACAGCAGCTGCTGGCATATCAATCAATCCAATAATTTTTAAAATTAACTGTTGGGCAATACTTCTTACAGATGCAACATCACTATTAACATCTAATAAATGTTTATATGACGAATGAAATCGTCTGTAGATTTGGCACCCTTGCAAGCATACTGAGTGATGTATCTCAACAGAGCCATTAAGTCTTGATCAATGATGGCTTGCGTGTCTGAGTTGGCTAACCATGTTAACAGTCGTGGTTTTGACATGAGATATCAGAAAAGAATGATCTCTGTTGCCTTCAAAACGTGAATGTTCTCCTGGTGTTTTAGTGAATGGAAAGGATGAGTTTTTTTTCTTCCTTCTGAAGTTCTATTTTCGATATCAAACTTACCAAAATGGAAACGACAATATTTTGTTTAGCACCATCAGACTTCACATTTAAGCAAGTATTATTACACTTATGCAAGCCCACCTTATTTGTCAAAGCAATATGAAAATCTCTCATGGATTCTTGGCTTGAGTGGTCAGAGAGTTTTTCTGACAAAGGATTATAATCTGGAGGTTCATAATCTCCATCAGGTTTGGGCCATTCAGATTTGTTGGGGATCCATACCCTTTGCCATTCTCGTCAATTTTCTTCATGGCCACCTGCAGGGTGCATAGATACAAAATTAGGAGAGTGAAAATCTTCTGTATTTTGTAAATCAGTCTGAAGTAAACTATGAAGTTCAAATGCTGCATCAGATGTATTTACATTACCTTTTCCATCATCGGTAATCAGAGCCATTGCATTTTCTATTTTCTTTGCGTGCGATTCACTAAAACAATAGCGTGACTATGAATCACCACGACCTTTTGCAAACTCATATCTAATCCACATGTCAGATGTTTGAAATAGTTCTTTCCCGACAGTTTTTAATAATTAAGGGTCCTCCCTCAAAGTATTTGGTGACAATATGGAGTTCGACAAATTAATTTACGATGGTATGAAAAATCATTATTAATGCACTCAAGGACAGTTTCGACGGGTACCCCTTTAACAACAGATTCATACTTGGCAAGCAATTGCTTAAGGGGATCCCAGTGGTATTCAGCCATAGGTTTGTGTCAAAATAGGCTGGAAGGTCCCCATATCCAACTTTCTAAACAAAGCAAGGTTGTAAGTTCAATTTTCCTGTCTCGCCAATATGGATCACTATTAGCAAACTTAGCACCAACACTTATCAATTTTCTTGGTACAGAAGTATCATTATTCTCTATTTTCACGTATTCTTCAACAGAAAGATGTGCGTCATGAAGTTGTTGTGCCAACAATATGAACCTTGGTTTTAAAGCCCCTTTCCCTTAGGCCAAGATTTAAAAGAAAATCGAAGTGTTGGATGGGAGCTCACACGGTTGTCACCGCGTGGTAAATTGATCCACCCACTCTTGATAATCAGGGGGTTGTTAGTTGAGGAATGGTGATGTCTGCTGAACCATTGATAAATATTGTTGGAAAAGCCATTGCAAAAAACCAATGTTTTCCTTTCAGGCACAAGTTCACGTTTTTCACTTGTTATTTCTGCCACCCCACCCCATCTTTGAAGGCGTACAAGATCTTGTACAGTCTCTTCATCATCAACAATTTTCTGTAAAAGTTTCTCAAGATTCTATCAACATCATTAGGTTCAAGTGGTGAGACAACACCTGAATGTGTATTTTCAAATCTGAGGATCCTGGTTGACCTTCAGATAAATTCTTATTCAAGTTGGGAACCTTTGTTTGTATTCAAGATTTGGAACACCTGGACAAATTTGTCGGCCATCATTAGGCAAATTCTCTAATATTACATGGTCAATTATAACATCAAAATAAAAAGGGTGGGAAGCCATAGAAAAAACCTGCTTTTAATTGTATATGCACGAAATTTTCAAAAAAAATCGTAGGTGACATATAGACTTGTTCGTGTGGATGGGATCAATTTCTTAGCATGTTAAAAAGTATCTGTTTTGTAAAATATTTATTGCAATAGAATAGATGATAGCAAAGTATTATAATAAGACTTTTGATTAAATGGCAACTTTGTACTTAAAGTAAGGTGTCAAGCTTTAGCTTTTTTTTTTCCCGCTTCTTCAGATGTCTGGGCCCCGTCTTTTTCTTTCTTTCATTTTCAAAAAAAAAGATGGCCTGAAAACCAACGAATCTCTTCGGTTTTTGAGGTCATGCATTAACTTTTGGACTGATTATGGCCCATTGAAAGGTAAATCTTCATTTTTTTCACCTTAATAGTTTCAACTGCCTTTGGAATGTTACATTAGCACTTTTTCTTTGTGTTGACTTTTTTGTATTAAATTGGTTTTCATCTCACAAAACAAAATGTTTTTCTCGCCATGTCATGTTTTCACATATCTGTCATTGGCCATGTTTTCTTTCACAGGCTTATTTTTATTCAGATGGTCGTGTGTTTAAT
This sequence comes from Clytia hemisphaerica, assembly GCF_902728285.1. Classification (NCBI taxonomy): domain Eukaryota; kingdom Metazoa; phylum Cnidaria; class Hydrozoa; order Leptothecata; family Clytiidae; genus Clytia; species Clytia hemisphaerica. The sequence continues at coordinate 737,705 of NW_027104384.1, forward strand.
TTCATTTTACTCTAATAATTTATTTTCATTCTCTTCTGTCTTCAGGTTCAGGTGAAGGAGCTTGATTAATGTGGGTGACTTTTAACTCCGACTGCGACGGACGATCGCCGACTGGCTGAAGCAGCAGAATTGGTGGAACTGCACAACAAAGAAGCAGCATAAAACCAAAATATACATAACATTATGACTGTATGAACAGATTGTGATTGATGGAGAATAATAAAATGGTCCTGCTGCTGAATATAAATTGTGCCAGTTAGTTCCATGTTATTCCGTGCAATGTTTACGAGACAAAAGAAAACACTGTACTGGAAAGCAGAATCAAAATGATAGTTACTAGTTGCTATTTTCGCCATTGAAGATTTCTTTAATATTTATTCGATAATGGAATCATTTTCATTTGGCTTGATTGATTGTTGATTCCATTACAGCTGACTGTCGAGAGATTTTTGTTTAACATTGGAGCTTGATCATCATCATTAGAATATTTAAATGCCGATTTATATTGTACGATAAAGTGATAACAAAAATGATTGTGACGTTTTAGCCCAAAAGACAACGTTAATGATAAAGTACTATAGTTATTTTGATGCTAGCTCGAATATATTTTCAAACAAGATATCTTTCACAAAAAAGTGTTTTTTACTGGCGAATCAACTTATATTTTCATAAACTCTTTGACGTGAGATTGTAGATAACGCTTGTTATTATTTTCGATTATTTATGTTTCAATTTATTCAGATAAACTACCAGCCTAAAGCCTAATGTAATATCTTTGTTGTTGGTCATTCAGCCATTGCACAAGAAACATGTGTGTTCTTTTTTGTCACTTGCACTCTTTTTATAAGACCAGTAAATTTTTTTAAGGTTTGCGTCCTTTTTTGCCTTGGCTGAAATGTTTGAATACTCAAAACCTGCGTATTGAATTTTTGAGCTCGTCTGTCCCTAAAAAGCTTATAAAAAAGAAGAGTTGAGTTGGAAACATGATTATCAATAAAGTTGACTTATAAAATAATTTTTTGTGTCGAGATTTCTCGCTTGCGAAAACGAACGGTCGTACCACCCTTTTATGTTGATATCAACATTAAGGATGGATAAACATTCAAAATTATAGTATATATCTTTGACCAAATCTATATACTTATCTAAATCTTGTGATGTTCAAATGGTTACACTTGCATACAATTTCTTCTTGAAATACTTTTCAACAGCAAAAATTGTGATTTGTCTGGGGTATACAATACAACTGGAGGGTTGGATCTAAAATTGGACCGGCGGGAAAAAATGAAACATTTACAAGCACAAAAAACTCGCACTTGATGGATAGTCAAACTCGATATAATTTTAAAAACTCTTTTATTTTATAAAATAAAGAAAAGTCTACTTTGCTCGGTGTTTTTTCGTGAGCCAAATCGGTAGCATTTCTCGAACATATACAAATTTACGCCCCGCGTACGCAGATCTTGCCAAAGGATGCGGAACGCGCGTTCCGCAAATATGGTACAATCTGTTTTTATAAGCATACTTAAGCTGAAATTTACAAAAAATAAGCATAACCTCCAAGCTGAAATTGCTAAAAGTTGTTAAATGTTTCTTTCTTCCAGCAATATTTTTGTGTAAAATTCTCAATATTTAATCTAGAAATTTCTATAATATCCAAAAATTTTCGCATTATTTTAGTCGGATCAGGAAACAGAAAGTTTTCAGAAATCAAAGATATATGTTGGAAATTATACAAATTAAAAATTCTCTCCAAGGTAATATTAATTTTGAGGGTTGATTCTATCTGATACAAAAGAAAACAGTGATAACAAATAATTTCGATATGATGACTTCTTTAAAAGTATACACAATATAGAAGTGAAATAAAGCGCTGACAAATAATGACAATTAAATTTGTGTAAGAGGTTAAGAATATCAAATACAAAAAAAACTACTGAAAAATCAATAGAGAACTTGACTAGGGCTTCAAAAATCTCAGGGCCATAATGAAATACTACAATCAGGCTGAAGATATCTTTTCATCTCTTCAATCACCAAATACTTGGTATATGCTGACCATAATTGTAGTGTAGCGTTTTAAATCTATATACATAGTTCAAATAAAATAAAATCCTAACACAAGCACATTTAAAAAAGCAGTAAATATCATCAAGATGTCATTAATGAATTTTAAGCTACAAAGAATTTGTTTTCGAAAGTTCGAACAACAACACAAAAAATAGGGCCTAATCTTTTTAGGACTAATACTAGGTGAAAGACGCAATAAGAACAGAGAAGAGACTCAAAAGAATCTACAAACCACAAGCTAGGAGCTGGGTGATTTAGCAAAAATAAATAATATAGAGAATAAGAAAAGAAAGTTTATTATAAAAATACAACTATCATTATAAATGATATGAATTCATTGAATCCAATTTATTGTGTATGTACAGTAACACAAAAAAAACAAACTTGTTAAGATATTTTCAGACTTAATTACCTTAAGTGGATAAATTTTGGCGTGGATTTAATTGGCAAATGTCCAAAATGCGATTTTTGGCGGGGATTTAATTTGGTGAATGCTCAATTATGTAAAATTTAGCGGGGATTTAATTTGGCGAGTCGGAAGGCCTTAGTCTGTGGTGAACTAAAAAAAATACGTGGTATTTTACTAAGAAATACATATTATCTTTAAAAAATTTCATTAAATTTGGCGGGGATTTAATTTGGCGAATGGCCGATTTTTGAAATTTTAGCGAGGATTTAATTTGGCGAATTTTGGAAAAAATCGCCAAATTCGCCAAATTTAATCCCCGCCAAAATTTATCCACTTAAGGTATATGCTTCCAAAAAGGTGTGTTCACAATGGTAAACTACTTGGAAAATAAAAGGGCAAAATTTTGATGTTTTGAAATCCCAGGCTACATAAAAATAGATAAAGAATATACATGTATATATAATGAAAAAATAAATAAAACTAGTTTGTACTAAGACCCTTTCGCAAAGAGACCTCAGCTTTTTTACAAAGTTTTTTATCATTTTGTTTCATTTTTGATGCCTGTATCCAAGCTGTCACAAACGACCGTATATGTAAATTCACCCATTTCTTTAAAACAATCTGCTTCATCGTCACTTTGAGCTTTTCAGATAACAGCATTCTGCTTAATGAGCCCAAGAGCTTTCAATCAATGAATTTTTCATCAATTCCCAGAATAATGTCTCTCAAATCCTCTCCATTGTACGTCTGAATCAAAGTTTGATTCAGTACTCCACGTACAGTCATTTCAATTCTTCTAATGAAAAAAAAAAAGTTCTTAACAATCTCAATCCACCCTGTTTAAACGATTTGTCCAAGAAAGTGTGTAATCGTAGAAGTCAGTTGCCTCCTCACCCTCACCTTCTACGCACCATGTATTTATTAGTTGAAGAACTGCACTCCTAAGCATCGATTCCTTCAGCCTGGAAAATCTCTTTTTTAAGGCAAAAGGTATAAATCCAGAAACATACCGTAATACCTTATCTTCCTCAACAGATATCTTAGCCAGATTGTAACCGACCTTTGGTACTATAATGACGATTTCATTTTTCCACTTCAAAATAAACGAAAATATTTTTGTTACAACAAAAGTGTATAAAATGTCAAAGCCATCTTTCTTTAACTTCAAAATGTTCAATTATTGTATTAAATCTTTTCCTTCCAGATTCACTGGTTGTCACATATGAAAATTTTGTGCATGCCTGTTGACGTGCTTCAGGACAAAAATCAGTGTTGACAGAGGGTAGAAGCAATTCCTGTATGTGGTCAGCAAAATCTTTAATTTGGGCGGTGGCAAGATCAGATTTCTCAGACATTTGTTTTGCCAATTTGGACGCACAGTTTTCCAGGACTCAAAATTTTACCCGATTTAAGGTTGAGCACATCATCATTGATGGCAAGATCCAAGGCGATTGTAAAGTGCTGCTGAGACTGCTTTCTGATTGGTTCCAAGTCCGTCTTTAATAGTACTGAAAAATTAAAGTAAGAGTAAATTGGAAATAATTTGACACTGGTTATTTCATTTATAATAGTTATCTTATATACATTTAAAACATCACAACTTTAATCATCTGTGCGATATATAATTATTTTGCCCCACTTGACTTGACTCAGCAGTCAACATATATATACATATATCTATGTTTTATCGTTTTAATCATTTATTTGAAAAAAAATTAACTGAGAAAATTTACTTGTTGAGAACTCTTCTACAAAATAGGAAACTTTCAATGAGAATGCACGATGGAATATTCTGAAGCTTTTCTTAGTGAGTACCGTAACAATTTACGGTAGATATTTTCTTTATATAATTATGGAAGATATACAAGAAATTAATACCAATTTTATTTCCAAGTTTTGTTCTTTTTGAGGGGTTCTGAAAACACTTCTTGTCATGGTTTTGAAGAACAGTGTTACTTCTAAACGTTTGTTTACGCCACCTACAAATGAACACGTCAACAATCTTTTCAGCATTGCAGTCCTCTGGAACAAATCTGATAGCAGGCACATCCAAAACATCAATATCCTTTTCATCAATGATAGTCAAAGGGGGGATGGTTGAAAGCTCAACATCATTTTCAAGCAGCTGAGTGTGGTCTGTAGGTGCAAGTTCAATTTCGAAATCAATGGATTTGCCTGCATTTTCAGTGATGAAAAACAGCTCATCAACTTCTTCTTCATTGAACAAATCATCATTAAAATCAAAAATATTTTCATTAAATCCATCCATTTTTCTGAAGCAATTTATTTTATCCACTGTGCACTGATCAGGAGACCCACGTTTTTAACTTTTATTGTTACACCACGATTGAGGGCTATGTTATACTTTTGAGATTTATACGTTTGGGTTATCGAGGCCTCGCTTTCTTAGAAAGAAATGTGACGTAACCTTCTTCCGCAATAAAAGATCCCAACGCGCTTTAAAACAATGAGTTGGGCTTCCATCCGTTTGAGTTTCATGGTTTTACAGTTTACAGTTTTACAATTTCGCATATGAGCGAAATTATTTGCTCAAATTACAGAGAGATTCGAATAATAAAGAGTCGCGATAAATCGACGTCATTTTGACTAGCCTGGATATCCAAGCTCAAAATTTTAGAAAAAACAAAATTTACCTCAACATACAAAGTTCTAAAATTATAGAGCTTGGTCTCCCTAGAGAATGAAATTTTCCTAGCCAACCCAGGGCAGCAAAACAGAACTTAATAAAAGCAGCCTTACAAGATCTAAAACCATTCAAAACATCCAAAGATTACACCTGAGTCCATGAACAAGTTTGCATGCATTATCATGAACAACCATCAGACCATGTTTTCTTGGAAAATTAACTTGCCTCTGTTTTCTTCTTTTTCATGTTTTCATGTAACAGAAAGCTCTATCTTCACTAGCAAGAAGAGGACTATCCTATTTTTGCTTCAGAATTGCTCCGCGCCATGTAGATTGGTCCTTACGGCTTTAGCGAAGTGAACGCAAGCAAGTGGATTGCATTCTCATATGGAGAATGCAAATCAATCTAGGGAATTAGAGAAAGAAAATTAGCTAGAAAAATAAGTCTTCTATATTTAGCCCGATAATTTTCATATTGCAGCAAAACGTTAACTTTTGAAATACTTTGCATTTTGGATCAAAAATTTGTGGTTAACCTTTAAAAACTTCAAAAATACCTGTCAGCTACAAATAAATTGTAGATAGTTTCGAAGTACTGAAGTTCGAATCGTAGAAAGTAAGCAAGAAAGCAAATTGACCGACGGCATGTGCGGCGGTTAAGGGTGTGTTTTTCAAGATGACAGAGTACACTGTAAGGGTAAGACTTTTTGATAAATGCACTGTAAGGTTTTGGTAAATCCAGGAAAATCAAGGAAATTTTGCCCAAAAGGTCTCATTTTTTTATGCTCTAAAAGGGTTGAAAATTTGGGAAAAGTGCACTGTAAGGGTATGAATTTCAGCGAATTTTTGTTGCTACACTTTAAGAGTGCGATTTTAAAAGCCATTTTTTTCGCCGCACATGCTGTTAGCTGGAAAACCCAATGCCCCGGGTGTAATTAACCCTTTCCGGACGGACACAACTTCAAACGAGTATATCTCGAGAGAGTTCGTTAAGCTACCGTTGGAAAGAACATGAAATCTTAAGTAAGATAGAATTATTTGAAAAGGTTTAATAAAGAAAATTTGAAAGATATTAGTTACCGTATTACTTCGAGTAAACGCCCCCTCTTGGAGCGCATAGTAATATAGAAGTCTTATATGAAAAAAAACTTGGATATATGTTAAAAATCGCATTCTTTTATTCAAAGTAATATTGACCCATTTCTACATCAATCTTCCAATTTACTTTAAAAGTGGCATCGGATACAAATTATTTAGATGAATTTATTCAAACAAATTATTTACTTAATAAACCTCTTCTTTTTAACCTCTCAAATAAAAGCCCAAAACCAAAAAAATCGATCCGGTAAACTATAATTGTGTTATAATAATTAACAAAATTATTTCAATAACATTTAACAAAGATATCAAAATAACTATTAGTTCGAATAATGGTGTACAATAATTGACAAAACTATTCAAAAAAAAAACAGGCAAATTGACCGACGGCATGTGCGGCGGTTAAGGGTGTGTTTTTCAAGGACAGTACACTGTAAGGGTAGACGTTTAGATAAATGCACTGTTAGGTGGAAATTTCAGGTTTTTATGCTCTAAAAGGGTTGAAATGCACTGTAAGGGTACCAAATTTGCCGATTTTTTGCTGCACTGTAAGCTAAGGGTGCGATTTTAAAAGCCAATTTTACGCCTCACATGCTGTCAGCCGGCTAACCAAGTGTCCCTGGGTCATAAAAGTATTAGCTCAACTAATTGTGTACAATAATTAACAAAATTAATACATAAAAAAGATAATTAAAAAAAGTAACAGTTCGACTAATTATGTATAATAATAATTAACAAAATTATTCTCATGAAATTTTACAAAGATATTCAAAAAACTACTAGTTCAACTAATTGCGTGTATAATAATTAACAAAATCTTTTCAATAACATTTAACAGAGATATTCAGAAAAAAAGAATTATAAATAACATCAATGTACCCAATAATAATTGACAACATTTTGAAAACAACATACAAGGGGGCATCCGTGGGCGTGGAATACCGGGATATCTGCGTACCGGCCAAAAAACTACTTAAATATCGGCAAAAAAGCTCCGGTAAATTACCGGGATACTGGAACAATATCTCCGGGCAGACCTTAAAAGTTCCGGTGTGCAGATTCCTCTAAAAGCCGAATACCAATGTCCGATGCGAAAATGAAAATTCTGTTTTCATTTCCAACGCCACTTTCATAAACCAAAAATCGTCAACTGTTGTTACGTGGAAGTTGTGTGGTAGAACAGGGACGTCTTCCCTGCTCAACGGGTTTGCTGGTTGGTCCGCATTTTCTCTAACTTTTTGGATGTTGCGTCGCATTGTTTCAATGTCTGACAAGTCTGCAGCAACATTCTCACTCAAGTTTCTAAGCTCCCTAGATTTGCTGTGGGTTGTCATTCGTATTCTGAGTTCTTCGTTTTAAACTCACTTTTATTTAGGTCACTTAAGCCTCAGTGTGGGAGGTAGCGTGAGTATGTTCGTTGACTTGCTCCACAAATTCATCATGCTCATCAATTTTGATGAAGGCATGCCATTGACTGTCCTTGCGTCGTAACACACACTCGAAAGTTCTCAAGCCGCTTGCCAACTCTTTCTTAAACGTGTAAATATATCCATCTTTGATGATTTTAGGTCTTCCTTTTTCCGTTTCAGTAAACTCCATGACTTCTGATTTCTTTACTCTTCTTAGCTCGAAAGGATTGTAAAAGTTCCTTCAAATGACATTTCATTTTCATTTTCAAATGAATTTATCAAAAAACCTGTTTTTCTTGATTGTTTTACGGATTTGGACACCCAATAGATTTAGAAATAAGACTATTGCAATGGCCTCAAAAATAATTTTATAAAAAATCATTCCATGTCAGTTTCGCAATCAACCCATGGCACCTATTGATTTAATTACATAATAAAAACTTGAATAACTGACGCAATCTATAGCTTATTCTAAAAAGCATTAAGAGTATCAATTTCAAATTCCTTTCACTCTATTTTTAAAAATTCTATTTGTAAATTTACATGATTTTTTAGTTCATCAGGGGGGGGGGATTCACCGGGTGAATTCACAGGGGAATTTCCTGGGGGGAATTCACCAGGGGGAATTTTCGGGAATGTCTCGGACCCTTTTGGCCTTCATGCCACGTCGGCCTCTTTTTAAAAATAGTAATAATAAGCATAGGATCTTACTTCTTTAACAATTGCCTCGTTTAGTTCTGATAGTTTGTCAACGGCGTTGCCATTATCAAACATGCCCAATTCCATAGCAGAGTCACTCTCACTTTCACTCTCGCTATCAATCTCCATTGATGGGTCTACACTAAAGTCAACGTTGGATTCATCCTCATCCTCATCCGTGTCTTCTTCACTGATGTTGTCTTCCTTGATTATCACTAGGGTCAGTTTCCTTTAGTTGTACCAAAGCACCAACGACAAGCAGTCCTGTTAACAGACTTCAGGTCCTGCAAAGTTTCGACTCCCTATATAGGGCATGCTTGTCCTTGATTTTCTTACCACGTCCTGCTTTTCTGCCCTTCCCTTCAATCTCTTTTCCAAAAAGTCGTCCTGAAACCGTTCAAACAGTAGTCGATTATCATTTTCTTCAGGGGTCGATGAAATGCAAATGCTTTGGTTTGAATTGCTCATTCCATTGAAGTCGTGAGTTTGGGATCGGTATTTGTGCATGTACGGCTATCACACTGGCTGGTATTTTCTGAAGAAGATTTTTGCCAAGCACCTGTCCATTATCGAACATGGTTTTGCAATCAGTGTCTGGTACCATTTTAGGCTCACAGTTGACCCACTGAAGAGGTCATGTAGATGCTGGTACGAGCCCCCATGTGCCAGTGCACTTTAACTGACTGTTTCGAATGGGTAACGGCACTTACTACGGTATTCTTAGCTAGGGGAAAGGGTAAAACAAGGTGGTCTTTTCGCGTATTATAAACAAGCTTTATAATCTGCTCCATTTGGGCGTAGTCTATTTTGCTGACAACTCATCTATCCCACATAAAACTTTGAAAAAATTTCTCACCCAACCAATTTTTACAAGAAAAGTCTTGAATTTGTTCGACGGTGATAGTGTGTTGTAACTTAATGCCTTTAATATCTTCTTCGTTCATCCCAATCAACGAATCAGCGGCTGCATCGAAGTTGATCTTGTCTGGTGGTGTTCTCATTTATCTAGCCTCCACCAGACAAGACTTGCCCTCGGTAGGTGTGATTGTGAGTGTTCGACTGAGCCTTTTTCTCTCACCAGCACTAATTCTTCTGTCAGCTGGCCCGTGCCTCCCATCCAACGCGTATCTATTAGAAATTTTTCGATGACGTCATCTTTTCATGACGTCATTTTGCCTTATTTCCTTAATATTTCCCGATATAGGTTGTGACCTTTTTCTTTATCAGTTTTTCATGTTCTTTCGAAAGGAACAAAAAGTTTTCTTTTTTGATGACTTTTTACTTTGGTTGCCATAGTAACCAATGACGTCAGTTTCAATGGCAACAGGTCGTCACACCCGGCCACACCTCTTAAATCTTCTACATTCAAGGAACAATATTCAATAATAAAATCCCTTTGCACAAGTTGCTGCACACGGGAAGACATAGTGGCCTCTACTATAAGTTTTAAACGTTATCAAAAGCCCACTCTTAACCCAAAGGCACATTTTCTAAACTTGGTCTGAGTCCCTAGCTCCTAATAAGAACCACAAACTAAGCTAAAATCTACGACACAGTAGATCCAAACAACCACAACAAACCATGCATTTATATCATCGTTTTGAAATAACTCTTGTAAAATGAACAGCTTTTATATAAATAACATAAGTTAAACTATAAGTTTACTTAACTTACGGTCCAATGAAAACAAAGCAATGAACGATGTTTGTCACCACTTGTTTTTCACTCATATGATATTGGTGAATGTCCACATTACATTATAAACACTAACGACCCAACAGAACTCTGTACTTTTTCAGGTTCAGATAGCCCCTTCAAGTGTGAAGTGAAAACAGCAAGGAAATAAAGGAGTAAGGCAGTCTCTGAATTAATTTATTTCCGTAGTTATCTTCAATTCACACATAGCGTTTTTTTAATTGCATAATAGTTTTCGTTATGCGATTTCTGCAATATTGGTCAAAATATATTGAAAATTTTGATTAATTCCTCGTTTTTAGCAATTTAAAGCGCTTTTGGGCTAATTGATCAATTTATTCGAATATTTCAATTCGGGAGGGGTTTATAGACTTCCACACTAAATTCTGAGATTATTCTTGAACTTTTGGAACATTCAGATCCTAAGGTCTTAAGTCTTCAGTCTAGCGTTAAAACTCAGAGTTAAAACGCCACCCTTCCAACCTAAGTTAGAGCAGCTCCAAATCGTTTGTGGTTATAGGATTTCGTGGGGATTTCCCTTTTTTCTCAAATATGACTTTTATTGTGCCTCGGACTTGGATTTATCGGACTGGAGGTTGGTCTTTGTACTTACATTAAAGACCTCAATATCGGGTCGATTTGATATAGATAAAGTTGACTTTAGTATGGGCTCCATTTTGCTGAGACAATAAACAGATCAGCGGCCATTACAGATTTATTTCTTAGATCTTTTATATAAAAAAAGGCTGATATTGGAAAGATTTAGCAACATTGATATAATTGGTGAATCGACAGTGCAATATGAGAAATATTCAAACAGGTTACTTTAAGAGTACGTGAAATATTTACAACGTACTTCCGGTTCTAATAACCTAGACACACCGGACTAGGCAAATAGATGGTACGGGTCTTTGCGCCGAGTTAAAATTAGATTAACAATCTGGATGGCTGGAGGTTCATACAATTATTGAATTTCTAAAACTTAGGTATTTTATGAGCCCCCTCCCCTGCGGTGACTCTGGTCTTACACATCCCTTTGAAGAAGTCCAAATCACGGATCACGTTTTGACCACTGATCACGTAAAAACGCTCGGGGCCTCTCTTTACACGATTAGGCGAGACCAATTTAATTTGTTGTTCTACGGGCAGATCGGTAAAATAAAAATAAATTTTTCATTTATCAGGGTTGGTAAAGTACCGAAAATGTTTTCCAAAAAATATCTGGTTCAAAAATTCACTTTTTTTATCTTCGATGAAGATCATAATAAAATATTAGTGTATGGAATGCTTGATTTTCTAAATTTTTCAATTTTTTTGAATTAATTTTCAGCTTTACTCAAATTTGATTCCTACAAATAAGTAGTGTGTAAAATATATTTATTGGTAATTCAATATTATTATTTTTTTGATTTTAGCAAAAATAGGGTCGGTCGGGCCCGTAGAACAACAAATTAAATTTATTTTAATATTGTGACACAAGTAAATTTCATATCATAAAATCTCCGCCCGATCTAATAATGGCGTTCCGCCCATCTCGCTTATCTAAAGTCCACAGTTCAAAATCTACCTCTTTCGTTCATTCTCGGGAAGTGAAAGGACGTCTCAAAAACAAAAATTTCTGATTTCGAAGTTAGTAATTTGATCTCATTAAATCTTACCAATCAATCTTGATTATGATTACTATTTAACAAAAAGTTGTTACTATGTGGTAGATTGTTACTGTGGGTTACTATTTTTCTTATAAAATGTTTGCAAAATATTTTTCTAGATCTGTCAAAATGGAAAATAACGTTGAAGATCCCATTGAGGATGGTTTACCGGCAGTCGAGGACGAAGGCGATCAAGGTGGAGACGCCCTTGTAGAACCCCCAAGAAAGAGGGCAAGATTTCAAGCATCAAAAGATGCAAATAGCAAATGGGACATGCCACAAGAACTGGCTGATTATGTGAGGGAAGCCCTCATGGAATACATTCCCGAAAAAACTTTAAAAGATAAAGTGTTAGAAGAAAATCCAGTCCCTAATAACGTTACGAAATCAAAGAAATTGGACTCCTTTTTGAAGGAACTCTTACAAGAAAGCAAAAAGAAGTATTCGGTCAAGAATGATGGCAGTCTTTACCAAATCCAGGAAAAAGTTCGAAACATCCTTGGACCTTTATCGAAAATCTGGGTTTCCTTAGAAGAGGAGAAAGAAGCTGCTTTCAATGCTGCTGAAAACAACCCTGAGGAGGATGAAGCCCTCAATAACGTAACATGGCATTGCACCCTGTTCGAGCAGTCGATAATCCTACTCGGTCAAGCCCTAAACACCCTATCGTACACAAGAAGACATCAAGTTTTATCAGCCTTAGTACAGGACAAAGCTAAGGTCAAAACCATCTTAAAAGAGGAAAAATAGACAATTGACAATGATCCTGAATATCTGTTCGGTGAAACATTCAAAGACAATCTGAAAAAGCATGTCAAAGTTAAAACAAAAGCTCATGAAATGCTTGGAGCACTCCAACCTAAACGTTCCCACGTCCCATCATCAAGCGGTCAGAATCAGCCCTTTCGAAGGGGTCCCTTACCTACGTTTAAATTCCGAGGAAGCCGAGGTAGGGGGCGTGGGGTTTGGTAATCACGTGGAGGACCCAGCAATGCCAATGCCAGAGGAGCAGGCTTTAGAGGAGGAAGAGGTAAGAATGTATTCAAATTATTTTGCAAAAGGGCAAGCAACCTCCTCCAACAAAACTTTACCAGAAATTCTACAAATCAGGGATTTCCCTCAAATCCATACATTAGTAAAATCTTTGTTCAAGAGTCAGATCCCAGAATCGCTATGCTTAGCAGGAAGGCTAAAGTTTTTTCTAAAGAACTTGGAAAAATTAACGAACGACAAGGTGATATTGAACTTAGTCCAGGGCTACAAAATACTTTTCAGGGAGGAACCATATCAAAGAAAAATTCCTCAAGAACCAACCTTCAGCAAGGAAGAAGAGGATATAATTTCCAAAGAGGTACAGGAAATGTTGGAGAATGGTGCTATAACCCAAGTGATTCCAAAAGTGGATCAATTTCTGAGTCAAATATTTGTGGTAGACACAAAGGGAGGAGGTCACAGACCAGTTATAAATTTAAAGGAATTGAACAGCTTCATCCCTTACTCTCACTTCAAAATGGAAAGTCTATCGTTAGTCAAAGAACTGTTGGAAAAAGGAGATTATCTCTTGAAGTTAGATCTAAAGGACGCATATTTTGTAGTCCCACTTCACAAAAGCTCTCAAAAATATGTAACTTTTCAATGGAAGCAAAAAGTTTTTCAATTCCTATGTTTGTGTTTCGGTCTAGGGCCAGCACCAAGGTTATTTACAAAACTAATGAAGGTACCAACAGCTCTAATGAGGCGATTAAATTATCGCCTGATTATATTTCTGGACGACATCCTGATATTTGGGAAAACCCTCAAGGAAGCAATAGAGGCTCGAGACACTTTGATTTTCCTACTTCAGAATTTGGGGTTTTTAATCAATGTAAAGAAATCAGTGTTTGTACGAAGTCATCGAATAGAATTCTTAGGGATGATCATAGACTCTCAGGAGATGAAAATGTACCTTCCTCAGGAAAAGCTAACCAAGATAATAAACCAATGTCAATTCATGTTAGACCAGGAAACAGTGTCAGTATTGGATCTGTCCAAACTAATAGGGAGACTTTGCTCTACAGCCCGGGCAGTTATTCCGGCCCCACTATACTACACTCCAAACCCAACAAATACAGACCTTATTAGCTCAAGGATCTTACAAGGCTACTGTGACTCTATCAGAGGAAACCAAAGAGGAGTTACTGTGGTGGATCAACAATTTACATCTGAACAATGGTTCTACACTCATAAATCAGACACCGGAAATCAGATTCAGATGCCTCGGAGGAAGGTTGGGGTGTCAGGGGGTTTGTCAGTGAGGGGTCCCTGGTCGGAACAGGAGAGCAATCTACATATCAACATTTTAGAACTGAAAGCAATACATCTAGCGATATTAACGTTCACTTTGAGAAAGAAAGTTCATTCTATTCATGTGAGAACAGACAACATGGCGGCACTCTCGTATCTAGTCAAAAAAGGGGGGACAAGGAGTGTGACTCTGAGTCAAGTGAGCAAGGAAATCTGGGAATACCTTCTGAGACATGGGATCACAGTTACTGCAGAGTACCTCCCGGGGCCCTAAATGCGGACGCAGATTGGGAATCCAGGAACACAAGGGATTCAAGCGAGTGGATGCTAGACAAAAGGGTTTTTGCCAAATTATGTCTAAAACTAGGCACACCAACAGTGAATCTCTTTGCCTCCCAAAGTACTGGTCCTGGGGTCTAGGTCTAGATTCAATGAGTCTGGGCAGCGACTCATTTCAAACCAATTGGAACAGCAATCTAGTCTATGCATTCCCTCCATTTGCATTGATAGGGAGAGTCTTGGCGAAAGTTCGAAAGGAGAGGGCGACAATGATTTTGATAACCCCAATGTGGCAATCTCAGGCATGGTTTCCCCTGGTTCTCAGTCTTTGTGTCCAGAACCCTCTACTTTTACCCCAGAGAAAGGATCTTTTGAAAGACCCAAAAGGAAATCTTCATCCACTGATGGAACAAAAAAGTCTAAGATTAGTGGCCCGGACTATATCAGGAAAGACCTGGAAGCAGAAGGAATATCTGCAAGGGCTTCAGAGCTTATCACGTGTGCCAGAAGACCAGGCACACTGTCTCATTACAACTCGTCCTGGCGAAAATTTGTTGGCTGGTGTGACACAAGGGATGCAGATCCCACTAGATGTGCTTTGACATTGATTTTAGATTTTCTTGCTGAGCTTTATGAGGATGGTCTTGCACATAGTACCATAGCAGGATATAGATCTGCAATTTCAGCCTTTCATGAGCCAATCGAGGGTCAAAAAGTTGGTGAGCACCCCCGAGTTAGTGCACTAATGACTGGGATTTTTAATTTGAGGCCACCAGCTCCAAGGTATTTATTTATTTGGGATGTAGAGAAAGTGCTTGATTACATCAAGTCTATTCCACAGAATGTTATGTTGAGTCTGAAGACCCTCACTTTTAAACTCGCAACCTTATTAGCCTTAACTTCGGCATCGAGGGCTTCAGAACTATGCTATTTAGATGTTGACCTCATGACAAAGAATAACGAGAAATATATTTCGCTTTTGTGACGAGAGCAATGGTGATTTTAGATATGTTATTAATAATGATCGTTTGCATCAAATATGTGGTACGTCAGATTTAAATTTATTTATAAAGTTGCAACAGCGCAACTATGCATTACACGTGGTTAGAATGTCCTTGGAGAGAAATGTTAAGTGTTTAACTTTTAACGATGATAAAAATGTTAGAAGAGGTAGACCAGCAAAGTCACTTCTCAATCAGGTGACTGATAATGAAAATGTTTCAGTAGACCAATTGTGTAATATTTCCCTAGGCAAGAAACTTGGTAGATCGACTTAAAACCAATTCACTGAACTTGGTTCTAGGTCCAATCTTTTTTCTAGAAATAGATTTTGATTGTAAAATTTATATATATATAAACGTTTTGGTCTTGCTGTTTCTGAGAAGGACTTGGATCTTCCATGTATCTATTGGACTCCAAAGAAACACAAGACTCCTACTGGTAAACGTTTCATTATCGCTTCAAAACATTGTTCCACCAAACTGATTTCTAGATCTGTCAGTCTAGTTTTTAAGCTTGTTTACAGACAAGTTGAAAACTTCCATACAAAAGCAAAGTTTTTGAGCAATTATAATAAATTTTGGGTACTTCAAAATTGTGATCCAGTACTAGATTCACTCAACCGAATCAATAAAAAGAAAAACGCCAAATCTATTTCCACCTTTGACTTTAGTACATTGTACACGAAGATTCCTCATGACAAACTGATTAAAGAACTATCAGAGGTCATTGATTTTGTATTTGATGCAGGTAACTGCAAGTTTATCGCTATTTCTAAAAATGATAAAGCGTATTGGTCAAAAACAAAACCCAAATCTTCTGTGTCTTTTACACAGAATTCTTTGAAAACTGCTATGAAACATCTGATAAAAAATTGTTTTTTCAATGCAGGTGATATTGTTATGTGTCAAGTGATCGGGATTCCCATGGGAATCGATCCGGCGCCATTTTGGGCTAATCTTTTCCTCTACCAATACGAACAAAGGTATATGAGCAGGGTCATTGAGGAAAATAAGGTTAAGGCTCGCCATTTTCATTCGACTAAAAGATTCATTGATGATTTGTGTGCTATCAATGACGGTAACTTGTTTCAGTCTGTGTATAGAGATATCTATCCAGATGAGCTTGAACTCAAAATTGAGCACTCGGGTAATCATGCTTCTTTTTTAAACCTGGATATTACCATCAAAGACGGGATATTTATTTATAAGTTGTTTGATAAACGGGATGCATTTCCTTTTTCCATAGTCCGAATGCCACATAAAGATAGCAACTTGCCAGAATCGATTTTTTATTCTTCTTTTATTGGTGAACTTCTCAGGATTGCTCGTTCTACGTTACTTTTCGAGGACTTGAAAGTTAAAGCCAAAGTTTTTATACAAAGAATGCGATGTCAAGGTGCTGAAAACGCAAAGTTAGATTGCAGTCTTCGACGGGTTATAGTTCGTCATTTTTCAGAATTTTCAAGATTTCAACTCTCTCAAGATTCACTCGTTCGCCAGCTCTTGCGGTGAGCGGTCACGGTGTACGGGGCTTCGAACCGGGCTATAGTCCGATTTTTTAAATTCTCATTCTTTCCCCACTCTTTCCATCTTATTCTTTGAACTGTAAAATGTGTGTGAGAGCCACAGGGTTGGATAGTGGCAATCCAATCCCAGTTCCTTCTCTTCTAGTATGCTTTCTTCAACGTTGTGGCAGAAACGTGTCAAAGGTGTGGCAACTTTGTCTAGTAGAAAGTATACTTCTTTTCTCATTGTAATTTTAGTTTCTTCGCTGGTTCCGTGGTTTTTACGTTTTAGTTTATTTTATATTATTGCGCGCGTTTTATACTTTCAATAAACACATCTTTTTACTATCTTTTATCTGTGGTGGTGTTTAATTAACACTGCTTGGCCTACCTACACAACCCTATTTCCATCATATAGGAGGATATTTTCGTAAAAGGCCGAAATCCTGTGTAGGTCGAAAACTGAGGAACAGATAATGTGTTTTCTTGAAATATTTTTTGACTCATATTGAGTTACTTCATTCCATCTTAACTCATATTGAGTTACTTTCTTCCTTAAAGTCATTTTGGATCACTGGTTTTGCATTGACGGATTTCTATGTCATCATATTTTCCTTTTCTGCTCCAACCTGATTGATTTTCTGTGAATGTTCATTCTGGATTTTTGTTGTGTTTGTATTGTCTTTTTGTTTTGTGGGTTTTTGTCTTTATTGTTTCCATTTTGAGTAGTTGAAGGTTTTATACTTCTAGACTATATATATTTTTGGATTTTCACGGGTAACCAAAAGTTTCCGACCAAAGAAAGCAAGATCAGAAATTAATTTTATCAAATTTGACCCAGAACCAAAATTATGTGTTGTAAAAGCTCTTGATGATTACATAGAAAGAACCAAAACATTAAGAAATGGATCAACCCAACTCTTGATTTCTCACATCAAACCTCATAAAAAAGTCAATATTTGTACAGTGTCTAGATGGCTTAAGGACACCTTAAAATTATCGGGTATTGATACTTCCCAATTCAAAGCTCATTCTACTAGGTCAGCTTCAACCTCCAAAGCAGAACTTTCAGGGGTTTCGTTAGAAGACATAATTGACAGGGCTCATTGGTCCAGCAGTTCTACCTTTTCTAAATATTACCACAAAGAAATAAGTACAGAATTAAGATTTCAAAATGGGGTTTTTGGTAAAAAATAAAAATTGATTAATTGTTGCAAGCTTTAAACAGAGGTAGATTTTGAACTGTGGACTTTAGATAAGCGAGATGGGCGGAACGCCAGTATTAGATCGGGCGGAGATTTTATGATATGAAATTGAGGATTGTGCAAGGGCCCGAAGGGAAGGTATTAGATCGTTTACTTCAATTTTATTCATAAAATCGGGATTGCACTGCGGGCCCTTGCACAATCCTCAAATAACTGTGTAGGAAAAGGCTGAATGGTCAGTCCCTAAATTATTCCTAAAGTGTCACGCAATCCGAGTTCAAACAGGTAGCTTTCGCACGATCTACATATGAAGATATAGAAAGGCCAAGACACAAGAAACTGACAAGATTGATCTTCACTTTGAGATATAAAGTAAGAAGTATTATTTTTGGATTAGAACTTGTTACATAAATGACAATTAGAAAATCAAATAAAACCTACTTAGTATATTAGTTTCTATCTTCCAGATACGTGATATATGATCACGTAAGGGACCGTGCACAAACTTTGTTCCAATCGTTTCAAAAAAAACCGTTTAAGAAGAAACAGTTAAACGATTTTTCAAATGATAAATTCGTTTGAAAATCGTCCCAATTATTTTTTAAAACGATTAGAACAACATGAAATCGGTTTTAATTGTTTCTTTTGAAGATGAAAATTTTATCGTAAAAAGTCAAATCGTTTCATTTGGATACAATTCGTAAATAAAAGCAAATCATTTGAAATGATTAAAATTCGTTTCGATCATAATAAAATCGTTTCTTTTTGGAACAAATTGTTTATTTTTGGAAATAGTCAGGGTCAGAATACATGTGAAATAAGTCCCGTTCGATTTTTCTGATAAAAGCACTTTCTCAACGGATTTGAGATATTATTTCACCTTAGTAGAACCCCAAAAAATAGGGTGGCAATTTTTTAATGTCGTTTTGGGTATTTTACAGACCAGTATGGAAACGCCATAAAAATCACTTATTTGGCAATATCTACTCGAAATATTGAAATTTTTGCAAAGCGAATATACATGAGCGAAGCAGTTTTGCTATCGTTTATATGTACCTTTAAATCTCACCTACGCTGGGGAGCGCAAATGAAAAATTACTATATATATCCAATCTTTCAAACGCAGAAATGATTGAGAAAGCCGTCCGCCCTTCCTTAGATCAAAACTAGAAGAATCGCGGCGGAGAGACCTGGAATACGGATGGCTAAATTCGTTTTTTTCAAAAAGTGTCGCCTCGTGCGTTTAGATATACCAATTCTTAAAAGCTACGGAGAAAATACACCTGGTTATCGGTACTAGATAAGCCTTGTTTTTATCTCCTTAAGGTTTAAATTAGGAAATCTAAAGAAGAGATCGGAAAATCAGCGCGGGCTGGAAGCGTTCAAGAAGCGTTCAAATGGCGCTCATTTTTCAAGAAGTCATTGCATTAACTCGAGCAAAGACTTTCGAAGGGCTTTCGAACTTTTCCAAATTCGAATGTCGACTAAAATAACAAACAAACATTTATTGTTGTTTCGAAAAAAGAAATTAGTGTTTTGAAAAGAGATGGTGCTTGATGAAAAGAAACGAAGAAAGCAGCTGAACTTGCGGAATGAGAAGAAAGAAGATGGAATTTTTATTCCTTCATCGACAGGCAAGGCTCAACAGAGTTGTTGCTTCATTGCAAGAAGATGATCTAAGCTGAAGAAATGAACTGTATACATATGGTGGGAAAGCCATTTATTTTGGTTTAGATTGAATCTTGGTAGTATGTTGAAGTGAGCATCACTGGACTTTTTGTGTGTTTTGAATTGATGGTAACAATAATATTTTGCGCTTTTGGATATGGCTAACCTGGAAGAATTTATTCCTCCCCTTATTCAGTGGAAATATAAATGCTTGTTTGTCGTTGTTTTTGAAATTTTGGCTTGACCCACCCTCGATGATGTGGGATCTTTGGTTGCTGTTTGTTGTTTACGAATACGCATTAGTGGTCAGAGAAATAGAACATTGACATGTGATTGTATTTTAACAGATTTTATTGTTGGTAATAATGGTAATTAATGGTAATGACTTGTAAAATGTCGAAATACAACGACAAAACATGACATTATTTTAACTGTTTTAAATTCCTGTGCTACAGCCGAGAAAAAAGTCACCGATTTTTTATTTTTTATGTGAAGAGTTTGCTCCTGTTTGTCAACAACTCGAGTAAGAGGGTAAAGACTGCCAAGTACTTGCCTCAAGCAAACTTAAGATAAGAGTTTCCCAACTTTGAAAAAAATCACAGCCAGTCAAATTTAGAGGTTTTACTTAGTAGAATCGTTGAAGAATACTTTCTATGTCTCAGTTTTTTTATCTCAGGATTTTACAGCGCTAATAGTTTAGATATAATTTTAGAACTTTGTTAAATTTTTCAAAATTTACGATGCAATGATACAATATATTCCTATTTAATGGTTATTGAATTTTGAAACTACATAAGTCAACTTATTTCTATTAAATTCTAGTCTTGAAATCCTCTGTATTTCACATCCCTGTCTCAATAAACCGAGTGATGTTTAAAGTTTGTTTAAATTTTTTTTAATTCTCTGGGCTCTTTGCAAGGAAGACCTTTTGAAGAGGCTAGGGAGGTATTTTCCCTCCCGGGACGAAATTTTTGCCAAGTTTTCCAGCGGGTCTATGACACAGGGGTGTTTAGGAAAAAAGTTTTCGAATGTTATTTTTATACGAACGTTCGAAATTTAAAATTAGAAAGATTCGAAAGTTCGATTTCGAACGCAAGGAATTCGAAACCGGAAGTAAACCGAGTCTAAAACAAAAACTAAGAAATAAAAACACTCAAGGCTCAGGGCGGACAAATGATTATTGGACTTCTCACAACAACGATTCATGAAAAAAATCATATAATTTTCCTCAAATACGTAGAAGTAAACGTCGTAAGTTTGTACACCTGAAGTGTTTGAGTGTATCTCTAAAGAGGCTCGGTCTTCCTGAACCTGAGCAGTTGTCGGGATTTCGCGGGGTTTACATTTACGAATTGATTATGAATCTATTTTAACTTGCAATTTCTAGTGTGTGACCCTATAAATATTTTGCTTGCAACTTGCGAATAGAGTGACTTGCCTGGATCGCAATTCTTATACATATACACTAGTTCACAGAAACTTTGACTGGATATAGGCATGAGTAACAGGTAACTTTCTCATTCATCAAAAAAAATTTTTTAAAGCGTGTATTTTACAGACCAAAGTCTATTTTGAGGTTTCTGGTCAGTAATATGTCTTAGTTTAATTTTTTTTCTCGATTTTCTAGTTATACCTCCCTCTTACTAATGTCTAAATACTGGGGTAATTTCAAGTTGGTCGGGCAATTATTTCTCGAGTAATCGTGAGTTTTATAATTTACAGACCAGAATTTTGAAGTTTTGACCAAAACATTAGGTCATTAGTTAGGTAAATGTTACATCACAAGGAGAAAATTCAAAATTAACTTTTCTTATTATTTTAATTTTTGTTTATTATTTCGAACTTCTTATCTCCAGTAATATTTTCAGAATCTCAATTCTCTCTTTTTTTTAGATAAATAATAACAAGCTAAATGCTGAATGGATCTACCTGATGATGAAAGTTAGATAACAATGCAAGGAGAAAAATGAAAAAAAATCTGTCAGAAAATATAGCGTTTAGCTGAAAATAAATATATGTCTTCCGGAAAGCGGCCGGGTGAAATTTTTTTTTCCTCGCCCGGCCGCAGACATTTTTTCAACATTTCGACGAATACGTGGGAAAAAACCTTTTTTGAAAAATCGGAAAATCTTTTTAATCCTGTCATGCCAACATAAAAGATAAAAAGAGTGAACAAGATTTGTAGTTACGCATTGTGGAAATCAAGTCTCTTTATGTAAATAGAGAGAACATTGAGACATGAAGAAAACTTACTATAATAATATAACTGTTGTTTGGTTTGTACGTTAACATCCGAAAAAGGTGTAAGAGAAAATATTATTTCATAAATATCATAGCGAAGAGTAATTTTCTTTGAAGTAGTAGTGGATAGTTGTGTATATGTAGTGTGAGAAAATCTTACTTACAGTCAGCCATGCAATGATAACCTGATAACAGATGTTCATAATTTTCTTACGTGCACGGTAAACCTCTAAAGGCGCTTGAAAATTATACATCTGAGGAAAATAGTCCTCCCGCGGAAAATTCTACAACAAGAATCTTGTTTTGCGCCGGAAAAATAAAACTGATACGGCGCCCTATTCATAAACAAAATCACTCAAATTTGTTGTCATTCCCAGTCCTTTTAGACGAACGCGGTCCTCACGATTTCGAGAGTGCATATTCGTCAGATTGTGTGTTTTCACACATCCCTTTAGAGCTTCAGCGTGGTGTGCAGAAAACAATCACAATCTGATCTCAGGTTACGCAATGATGGATTCGCAAGCTGTTATCATCAATGTTAAAACAACTACTGCGGATGGAAAACAGCAAGTAAATGTTCAAAATCGAATCAAAAGAGTACATCCATGGGGGTATTTTAAAAATATCCTTTGTTCTGTGTATTCCTCGTTCGATGTCAGTAATAAGATTGAAATAAGGGTTTCCAGTTCAAATGAACGTAAAGAAGAGGCTTCTATCGATTTTAAAGAGACTTTAATACTGGCCAATGAGATCTTTATAGTAAAAAAAGTAAGTTTTAATATAATTGAAAATGAAGAAAAGAAGGAAAGAAGGAAGCTGCTAAGGAGAGAAAGGAGGTTGCCACCGAGGGGAATGATGTTTCTAAGGATGAGTGAGATGAAAACTGAAATGAAGGAGATGAAAACTGAGCTTAGAGAAATCAAGAGCTTTTTAAAATCAACCAGTGAGAAAAATGAAAAGATTGACCACATGGATCAGCGTGTCAAATCCATTGAAATTATGATCTCCAAAAGGAAAGAAAATTTCAATATGGAAAACGACAAAGCAATAAATCGACCAAACCCGACGAGTACCCAAACAAAACAAAATGACCAGCATGTTCCAATGCCTGCTCTTCCCAGAACCCTTCCTCCAATATCGTCATTTCTCAACTCGACCAGAATCTCTGACAATGCTCACCCCTCGGAGCAGAAATTTGAGGCTGCCAAAAACTCAGGGGGGTATTTTTCAAGTCTTTTGCCCGACAACTCATCAAATATCGACAGGACGACTGAATTTCTAGCAAATAAATCAGGGGTAAGTGATAATACTATGACCCTCAGCTGCCCACCATTGAAATCAGCGACATAAGAGAAAACGCATGCGATGCCACTGAACGTAATAATGAAAAGCTATTGAAAAAGGCAAAAACAATCAGGCGGAAAAGTGGGGGTGTGCTTGTTATATAAAGGCAGAGCTAACAAAAGAGTTTACTACAGACGAGCTTCCAATCGGCCGTGTGAGTGGTTCTAAGCGAAAGCCTCTTTGGCGGGTTTGAGTTTCGATTTCATTTTGGAGGTACTTTCACTTTCACAGGCGAAATAGAAGTTCAATCAAGAATACGATACGTTGGACATAAATGAAGTCGTTAACTCGAAGTGCAGGCAAGTGAAGAGGAAAGGAAATATGAAAGAAGGTAAAACGAATATCGGAAAGAAACAATAAAGAAAAGTTTTTATTATCAAGTAGTTCATTATTTGTCTTTATTCATACATATGATAATTTTCTTTTTATCCTATCATTTGAAAGAAAAAATTATTAGCTATTATTGTCTTCAGTGAAGTTGAATAGTTCTCGCAAAAAAAGTTCGTTCCCTTTTAATGAAAAGCATTTGATGTGGCTTTCTCCGCCTATCATATAGATAGAGTTTTTGTTCAGTATGTATATTAGTTTTTAGATTACACTGTTCTAAAATATCTTTATTTTTTCTAGAAACAAAAATAATTTACTGAATTATACGTAAAAAATTTTCCGGGGAGATTTAGGCCGATAAAATAAATTTCGCTTCCGTTGTTCCGGGTGACGAAAAAAAAGTTCACCTGAGAGGCCACAAAATTTTTTTTTTCTCCACTTTTTATAAATGTTTCTCTGATATTCTACTATACCCAGACTACGTCATTTCACTGTTTCAACGTTAATACTTCATTAATATCTGCTTACTTTATTATACAAATTTTCGATCGTGTATGTGCAAGTACAATTTCACGGATGAAAGATCTTTTAGTGGTTGGTTTTTCCATAATTCTGCGAGCTTGTACTAACGAAAACTACCAAAAAAGAAAAGAATATTCAAAAAGAAGATTTTTGCCTAATCCAGATATCTAACACGAAAAATAAAATCAATACGACGATATATGCGATACATGAAACTTGAAATTCAGATAAAATTTGTAAAAAGAGATTTGCAAATGTTCGATAATAGTCAATATAGAAGAGAAACAAATAAATACTACACTTTTTGAATAAAGGAAGTATTTATATTCGCATCACATATTACGTGACACACGTGAAAGAATAACAAAGGAGGGGGTTCTGTAATGGGATTGCATTCAAAATTTAAGTATTTAATAAGTCTCCTTCACAGAAGTTATTTATCATACTTCAAGAGAGAAAGAGAAAGTTTGCTACATGTTCCACCTGGCTGAGTTTTGTAAAGAATAATCGATTCAATTTTTTGATCCTACAAAATCTACGAAATCAATTATAAAGATCGTTTCAAAAACTTAAAATTCGTTTCAATGTTTCTCAAATCGTTTTGGAAACTCAAAATTCGTTTCAATCGTTCTCAAATCGTTCCTTCGTGATAAAATTCTGCTGAATTCGTTTCATGTTTTTTGTTTTTCGACGAAAACGTTTCAAATCGTTTTGAGATCGTTTTAGATTGTGATAATTTTACCTTCAATACGAGTTTGAAACGAAAAAGATCGTAAATTTCACAAAAGTGAAACAAAATTTGTGCACGGTCCCTAATTCCTTTCAAACATGAGCCATTCGACGTGAACTTGAACTATAGTTGCAAGATCTTATTGCGCTACTTTCCGACTGTTCTCTTTTTCTCCGTTCTTCTTCTTTTCTTTTCCTTCTCCTTTTTTTTCTGTCATATTTCTGGGTCCTTTTATACCATTTCGTTTATTATCTAACGCAGTGTAACGTAGTTCTGGGTCCTAGCGGATGTGTCGTTAGCCCCAAATTGGTTTCCTGTTTTTCGCAGTTAATGTTTCTAATTTATTAAATGAAAACGCTGCATCACAATATCATTAAAACATATCAGGGAATATGTGCAGCCTAATTCTCCTTGAATTTATCTGTAAACTATTGGTTTGCAGAAGATTTGCGAGCACTATAGAAATCAGCCAGAAAGTGTCGCAACGCCCGGTATTTTCGACGAAAACGAGAACCATAATAATTTCGCCCCTCTACGGCGAGAAGTTTTAGTCATGTGAGATGCTTCTACCTAATGCAAGGATTTTCCTCTACAAATAAAATTGAGAAATTTGCGACATTGGGTTACAGTTATAAAGGGAATTAAATCCACATTAAACGTGTTTTTACCACGCCCTCCCAGTAAGAAAACGTAGAAAGAGAATCGATATATTAAAAAACTCATTGAAAAAGTTAACATTTAATGAAAAGAATTTACTTTGAATAAATATTCCAATTTTCTAATCCAGTGAAAATGTAAACAAACTTTTTGGCGGGAATTTTAAAAGTAGATTCAAAATGGGACGAAAACAAGTCCGAAAAAAGACATCTTGGTTCCTTGTTACACGGTTACACAAACAAAGACAAAATGTTTGAATTAAAAAAAAAGCTATATTTCGTACTACACTAAGTACATCTCTCAGGCATATGATGTTACATAAAAGTAATGCTACTTTATACAGAAAATTTTTGTAAATTAATTAAAAAACGATATACTACTGGGAATACATCAGTAGATAAAACAATTGATAAAATGATGCAATAAAAACAATGATAAAATGACGTGATATAAAATGCACGAAAAACCTAAAATCAGTGAATAAAAGTGCTAAATAGACCGAGAAGAAAGAAAAGAATAGAAGTAAGTACGCATAATAACCTAAGAAAACAAAAATAATTCCCTAGATGCCCTCAGACCATGGTTCAAACAAAGGCTTTTTTCTTTTGATATAAAGTGCTTCTTTAAGCAATAAAATGTTCCAATTTGATGACGAGTCCAAATTTTCAACATTTTCCTACCTGGTAAAATTAAGATATTCCTACCGGAAAATTCTATGTCTGCTTTAGCTGGTATAAAACTACCAGCTAGTAATTTTCCACTTTTCCTTGGTAGATTTTGCTACCTGGTAAGAACATAATTTTCTAATCGAAAAATTCAATGCCAGTTTTAGCTAGTATAAAACTACCACCTAATTGTCCACTTTTCCTAGGAAGATTTTCCTACCTGGTAAAATTAAGATCTTTTTTGTCAGTTTAATAAGGATAAAGATTCTAGGTAGTAATTGTCCACGTTTTCTAGCAGATAAATTTGTCGAATTCATCATAGGTTGCTACTATGTGAAGAACCACATGCTTTATTTAACCAGCTTCAACATCCAAAGGAATTTTAGTGCGTTCAGCTATAGCTTAACCGGCGTAAATATTTTGATATAAAATTTCTCAGGGCCTCTGTGTGAAATTATGCGAACATTGGTAATTGCAAAAATATTTATAGCTTTCAGATAATATTTTAAAAAAAGATCAATTAGCAATTTATCCTTATTTATTTTGATTGACTGACTGTTGAATTTAGAAATAAAGTTGACAAAGCGAGAAAATTTGATATTCTATTCAGGAAATAAGGTCAAAGGTGTGGCAACTTTGAACTTTGTCTAGTAGAAAGTATACTTCTTTTCTCATTGGTATTTTAGTTTCTTCGGCTGGTTCCGTGGTTTTTATGTGTTTTTCTATTTTATATTATTGCGCGGGTTTTATACTTACTATCTTTTATCTGTGGTGGTGTCTAATTAACACTGCTTGGCCTACCTTCACAACCCTATTTCTATCATATAGGAGGATATTTTCGTAAGACGCCGTAATCCTGTTTAGGTCGAAAACTGAGGAACAGATTATGTGTTTTCTTGAAATATTTTTTTGACTCATATTGAGTTGTTTTCTTCCTTGTAGTCATTTTAGATCACTAGCTTTACATTGACGGATATGTCATCATATTTTCCTTTTCAACTCCAACCTGATTGATTTTCTGGGAATGTTTATTCTAGATTTTTGTTGTAATTCGTATTATCTTTTTGTTTTGTGAGTTTTCTCTTTATTGTTTCCATTTTGAGTAGTTGCAGGTGTTGTACTTCTAGACTATATTTTTGGATCTAGATATCAGTTACATCAAAATGCCTCGAAAATGTCAATATGAAAATTGCGTAATCAGAGAACGTATGTCTCGCTCGTTATAAAAAGGCCGACACAAACTTTTAATAATTGGATTGGAACATCGAGTTAAGTCTCTTTTGTTAAGTCGCCAGGGGGTAAATAAAACAGACCTTGATACATTTATCGTTCGTTTCAACTTGACGATTCGTTTAAAACTCAGCCTCCTAAATATTTGGGGTAGGTAAAATATGTACAAAGAAATTCATACTTTTCCAACCCGGCGAATCTTTAAAAAAGAAGCGAACAATAAAATATAATTACCCTTTCCAAATAAACCTCTTCGGTGGCGAGCGTAGTCTACTCTGACGTAATTGTAAAATTTATGTGATGGGATTTTGACATAGTAATGTAATGTTTTGCATTTATTAAGGTATTAAGGTTGATTTTTTATGACTTCTAATGGTACTTTTTCTAACGAGTTTGATTACTCTGTTCTCACACTTATGTCTTTTTTTTCCGCGTCCTTTTCCGTGATTACTTTTATTTATATTTTTAAAGACAGGTAAGAAGGCATATTGATGTAACTGGATATAAGCATTGAAAATAACATCTTTCGCTACAAATTGTTTGACAAGAGAGACGCCTTTCCCCTTTTCATTGTGAGAATGTCACATGAAAATAGTATTTTACCATCAATCATCTTTTACAGTTCTATATATTCTGAGGTCCTACGCATTGCTAGATGCACTCTTCTTTGAACATGTTCTGCCCAGAATTTCAGAACTTTTCAAGCGCATGCTCAATCATAGCCTGGGAATCCATGCTATGATTTCTTCTTTGATAAACTGATGGCGAAATGTATAGCATGGTATGGGTTGCCAATTTGAATTTCCCAACTCCAAAAGACAGTTGATAACACAGCCAATCACTTTTCTCCCTATTGTTTTGAGATTATGCAAAAAATCGTAATTTATGGAAAAATCCGTAATTTATGCATCAAAACAAATCACTTTAAAAATGGCAGCCATGGGAAAGCACAGAAAACTACCCAGAATTTTACAATAAAAGTAAACACAAATCAAACAGTAGAACAGAGCGATAAATATATCCTTATAATACGAGGAAAGTGGATAAAATTTAGTAGAAAACAAACATAAATGACAACCGTGAACAGTAAAAACCAGCGCCTGTATATTTTCTTCGTCTTTTCTACAGCAAATCCCCCATTATGAATCCCTTTGCTACCCCTCCAAAACAGATTTGTTTACATACACTTAGCCTAACTCTTAGTTAACTCCCCAATTACAAATATAGGTAGAATGTATAGTCATGGCGTACGAGTCTCATTGCAGACTTTGCAAAACGAAATATAAAGAAGGTACAAAAGATACAGCAAATAAAGAAAATGAGTGTATTATTCTTGCCTCTAATAATGCTAATGGCAAGAAGAAAAAAAGGGAACAATTAAAACGCAGCACCAGGTATAATCTATTCAAAATCAAAAATTCTGCAGCAGAAAAAACCTTAGCTGAAAGTCTAAATGAACTTGGTGTTGAAATAAACGTGACCAGTAGTAGTTCCAATGAAATCATCTCAGACACTATTTGTAAATCGTGCAAGAAAAAAATAGACGCTCTGAAAAAAGCTGAGCAGATTAAAAAAGAGTGGAATAATCTTCTTCAAAAAGAAAGGCATGGAGTGAAAAGAAAATCAAGTGAAAATATTGAGAATGTAGCGAAAAATCTAAGTCGGTGAGTGACAGTACTGAGGACAATGCAATGGAAGTGGAAGAAAGTGGAGATCAAGGTGATGGTGTAATTGGACGTGAAAATCAAAGTGCTGATGGTGCAATGGAACAAGTTGAAAACGGGGTGATTACTTATCCGTTTTATGAGGTATTTTTCAGAGCTTTATATCAACTCTGTTGTGCTTAATTTATTGGGGTATCATTATTTACGATCTTTTTGGAAAAATTACGCAAAAAACACATTCTCTTGGATTATTTTACTCCTACGATTAAGCACAAAAGCAAGCAAAGGTAATTCATTTTGGCTTGTACACCTTTTAATAAGTGGCTCACCCCTGAAAAAAGGCAACTTGCTTAAACCACCCTAGACCTGAAATTGAAAAATTAACCAAACATGTTAAAAAGTGGTATTTTAGACATTATCTGGCATCTAAAGCCTATTGTAGGGTCTAATGAAATTAGAGGTCATACCTTTCCCCTATCAACCATTAAAGCTACTTGAGGAGACTGGATAAGAGTTAAGTAGGGATGAGATGGCGTCAAATGTCTGAAGTCGTTGCATTTTTGCTCTTACAGATACATAACATTTGCTTGATGTCATTCCTAGTTCTTTTCCAGTCTCCTCAAGCTTTGGTGGTTTAATAGGTGTATTACGCATCTAGCATAAAAAATATTATATTATTATATTTTAGAAATTGTCGGCACTAGGTAAAGACGTCAATGAAATTAAAAAGTTAAGAGGGGCTAATTCTTCTTTTTCCAAGAAATCTATTTCACTAATTTTCAAGCCTTATGCGTGTCGAAAAAGGGAGAAATTATTTTTAGCTAATAAAATTGAAGTGATGATGCTAAAGCCATGTTTTAATCAGATCACAGATCAGAAGTTTGATTGATATGTCTGTTGTTTTATTTGTAGATCATTGGAGATAATCTTGATTTTGAAATCACAGTGAGGCACCAAAGTCGTCAAAATCGAAACAAATCGATTCACTGGTTCCATTCAATGGCGGTCCGGTTTCGGTTAACACTTTCACAAGGTAAGTCAGGGTAATAAAAGACTAGCTTTTTGTTCACATTTTTTTATATGAACTAAAAAAATGCTATCACATTTCTTTTCACAATCTTAAAATGTTCAATTGTCACTTTTTTCCTCAGCAAATAGATCAATTGAAGAATATCAAAAATTCGAAATTCTACCCTCAGAAGATAGCTGCTGGAAAGTTTTCAAAATTTTGGTGGCAAGAATCATTGTCCAGACCCTTCCTGCTTTCAAGTTTTTGAGACCCCAAGTGTGTGGACACATCCCACACCCATTCGCAAAGGAAATGAGTCAGAAGTCTGAAGTAGTAAGGAAAAGAATTGTGTTTTTAATATAAATGTTGAGAAAGCTATGTCTACTTAAATAATCAAATGCTTATCAGAAAATATAAGGTAAAATACACCACCATATCGAAGTAAATACCGTCCTATCCAACGACAAAATACAAGATTTAATATGAAATAAAAACATGAAAATACAAACACTTTCCTTGCAACAACACCTTCGTTTTTAGGAACCTCTTGGCCTTCTGTTCAAGTCTGAAAACACGACGAGCGAAATCATTTCAATTGTCCAAGAACTTCAAGAGAAATATGTACCTATCGTCAAGAAAGATGACCAACTAACGAGGTACCTATGGGTTTCATCACATTTCCACTAAGTCAAATTTGAATACAAAATGTTTGAGAAATCTATGTATACTTAAATAAATTTCCTAATACAACCTTTACCTTAATTGTCGCACAAATCAGGTTGGTGGTGACCAGCTCACCGAGGAGCGTGCTTCGAACGCTCAAAAAGGGTTCCTAGATGGCAAAGACCAATATGACAAACTACAAGGCCTTATACCCAAATTCGAAGATTTGCATTGCAAGAGGACTCTATATGAGGTAAAATGCTGAAAATACTTACTTATATTATTATATACTACTTACTTATATAAAACTTTGAAAACCATAACATAGATTTATGCACAAAATCTATAGTAACGAAATAATAATATTATCAAAATAAAACTTTTAAAACAGATAAAATAGATTAATATGCAAAATCTACATTTCTGCATTGACAAAAGAAATAATTCCTCTTTAACCCTAAGAAAATTTCAAGCAAAATTTCATTTAATTTCATAATTTCATCTTCAGGTCAAAGAAAAGATATTTCGGAATAGAAATTCAGGATCCGAAACTGGCACCACTCAATGGTCTATGAATGTCACAGATAATTCCAACGCAAAGAAAGGGCCTCATAAATCGTTTAATGCCTACAGCACCTGACGAAATTTTGAACTCCCAAAATCCTTTCCCAGGGGTTAGTTTCATTACTTTTGATAGATAGACCAATTTTTTTGGTCCTTGAAGTTGACTCCCATTTTCGTTATAGCCCCCAGAATGTAGGTTTTGTTTTATGGCTTTAAATCTAGTAATAGTAAAATGTGTCCTGCCAAGCGATTTCCATAACACCTGATTTAAACCGGTTATCGAAAAACCGATCTTTGCACCGGTTCACACCGGTTCGCACCGGTGCCGATCGTTCGTGCAACCGGTTCAAACCGATCTAAACTGGTTTCCAAAAAATCTGAAATCTCAGTCAATCAGAACCGGTTGCTACCGGTTTGGAAGAGAAGAGCACCGGTTTTGCAATAGATTTCGGCTGCCGGCAGTTCCAAAATAATATACTGCGCATGCGTTTATTAAAAAAAAAGTAAACAAAGCCCCTCCATACGAATCTATTTTTTGTAAATAGATTTTTTATGCAAGTTTAACAGGATGGGAGTGTTTCGGGTCTCCCAGCTAAATCTTTCCACGCTTTTCTCTCTGGCATCATAAAAGAAGAAACTCCCTTATTTGCTTGCCTTTTTGCTGAAGAGAAAATCTCTTCGTTAATTGTTGCTGAGTAATTTTTCTTTCTCTCTGGTTATTACGTCATAACAAATGTTCAGTTCATTGCACTTGTTATCTTTAGTAACGAGTAAAATTCCTTTTACATTTTACAAGTCTAGACATTTATCTTCTCTTTTGAATCTCAAAGAGAGAGGAATGTAGTTGTTTAATAAAGCGTTTTGATAAACAACTTTTGTATATTTAATTAATATTGTTCAATGTGCCCCCTGTATCACTATCGATCTTTTTAAAGACACCCCCTTCTCACAGACCCGGTGGGATTTTTTTAGCCAGTGGTGGTAAAAATAACGGACTAAAACTTTGAAACAATTTACAGTTTTTGCTACTGATTAAATCTTAAATTTATTTTGTCGGCTCCGTAAACCGGGTTGACACGGTTCCAAAACCGCTTTTCAAACCGTTTTGTACCGGTTTGTATGTAAAAATCAACAAGCTCGAGATACTCAATTTTAGAAACTTTGACATCGATTTTTCAACCGTTTTAAACCGGTTTAAGTCGGGAAAAACCGATCTCAACCGGTGCGTTGCGAGTCAAAACCGGTGTGTGTTTTTTGTGATATTCTTTAAATTGGATTAATTCTAACAGCAAATTTTAGAAATGTTTTATGCGAAAACAATATTCTAAAGAGCATTTTGTTATTCTGAAAATTGGAATTTTTCACTTTTTAACCCCCAGAATGTAGGTGAAAAGATTCGGTTGTTGAGAATGGAATTTCGGTATTCATCGGAAATTATTGTTCTCTAAGTGAAATTCATACTTTAGAAATATACGCTGACAAAAAATTAACAAATGTATTAATTTCATCGTACTACAAATGAGGAAAATTAAAAGGAAGGACGAAAAGAAGAGACAAGAAAGTTGTTTTATTTTGTAGGTTGAAAATTTTGTGTTGAAATATGTGAATAATGTAACAACACCCCTACCTCACAGCCCCGGTGGAAGTTTTAACCACAACGGGTCCAAAAATTTCTACTTAAGTCCAAATTGGAATAGAAATTCTATTGCTCCAAACTTAGGCAAATTTTCTGATTGGGCTGGGGCCCCAACGGGACTGGGGCACGTCGTAAAAGCTCAAAATTTCAACATTAATCATCTCTCAGGTAGTACTTTCATGTTATAAAAGTACAACAAACAAGTTTTATATAATTTGACAGACTTTTTATGTCGGGTTATAAAGGCCCCCAAATTGTAGGTCAACTAACCGTTCAAACATTTTCGTCAAAATGTCTAACTCAGAACAGTAAATATTGAAATGGACTATTTTCTCCATTTCCTTAGTTCATTAGGACTAAGAAAATACCCTATTATCATAACTTAATTCCAATAGATTTAGAGAGGATTTATTTAAAAAATGTCTCAGTTCGGGTAATATCCAATCAACTTCCATTCAGATTTTCGTTGGAAAAAATTAATTCAAGTTAAAATTTTCTGTCCAGAAATAATCAGTAAGATGTAACAGTATGCTCTGAAACAAATTTTTATGAAGTTGAACTATCGTTAGGGCTACAATGCTAAAAAATGAGAAACCTACATTCTCGGGGTTTACTACATTCTCGGGGTCAGGTGCTGTATAAAGAATTCTGCGACATCGAATTGGACGCACAAGTTGCTGTTTGTACCATGACATATTTTGGAATGTCAAACATTGATGGTAAATCTATGATTCTTATTCTCAAAAACAAAAGCTTAAAAAAGTAAATTATGGTGACCTTAAAAATGGTGACTATTCCAAATTATCTACAAAACTGATAAAAAGTCTGATAACATAACATAATAAATTACATATATTATTTGTTTTTTATCTACAGATGACCCAATCCCTGCAGACATCAAATCAAGTACAGATCCCAAAACCAAATTCAATTGGAT
The DNA here is from genome assembly GCF_902728285.1 of Clytia hemisphaerica. Taxonomy (NCBI): domain Eukaryota; kingdom Metazoa; phylum Cnidaria; class Hydrozoa; order Leptothecata; family Clytiidae; genus Clytia; species Clytia hemisphaerica. Next base: position 771,510 of record NW_027104384.1, read on the forward strand.
ATATGGGCACATTGAAAAAATTCTGGAAAGGTATGGGAAATTCTCAAGTAACCTGCTCAACTTTTTCTTGCTGCTTTCTGTAAAACAATATTTTCAGAGAATGGAAATGAAAATTCAAAAATGTTACTTTTACAGGTTCACTATCAATTACGAAAACCTCATTGGCACAGTTCAGCAAAAACGAGTAGGACAGCTGAAGAGCATCACTCTTTCTTTCATATGAAACTCTTCCGATGCACCAAAGGATGTACCGGTAAAAAGACATCAGCATTCTTCACCGAAAAGGAGAGAGACGATCACGAATTTAAAATGCATAATCATGATAGGTAAGTCAATTTTAAATAAAATGAACGAAAATATAAGATAGTAAAAAAAAATCTAAAAAACTGTAAAATTTCCAAATTTTCGTAATGATCTACAATACAAAACAAGTTGTTTATTAGAAAAGTGTACTTTGGCTGAGGATGAGCATACTTTTATTTTTCTATTGTTCTAAACAATAGGCCTTTTGTTCTAAATCCGAAATCCACCCTGATATTATTATAAAGGTTATTCTTATAAAACAAGGAGCGGTAATTCAGCCACAAGAATTTTCTTTTTTTCTTATAGAAATGTCGACCAAAACTACAGACCCAAGTACCAAAAAGCATTGTTATCCATGAATCTATTACTGCGAAACATCAACGATTCTATCAAAGAGGGAGATGGCGAACGGCTACTAGAATGTTATAAACTAGCACTTTTGTTTTTTCGGTGTTATGGAAACTTCAAATATGCCCTCTCTGTCCTGAAGCTGTTATTGGCAATCAAGATCTTTCCGGAAAGAGCCTTTTTTTAATTTGGGAGCGCTTTGTCAACACCACGGGTATCAAGGGTCGAAATATTTCACTTGATCTGCACCTTGAACACCTGAACAATTTTCTGAAGGAGCTTTTGAAGGTGCTAAGGAGTAATATGAATGAAACAAATGCTACAAGAATTTCAAGCGCTTTGAATAATATGAAAAAGCTCGTTGAAAATACAGAGCAAAACTTCGAGATCACACGAAGAAAGTCGTCTGCAAACAAGGCTAAAATCCTGGACTCAGTGCGTCACTTGGCAAAGGAGATGATGAAAAACAATCCTTTTGCAACTATTGGTAAGAGCAGTTACGATTCATTTCCAAGATTTAGTGGAGAGGTTCTGGAGGACTTAAAGATCACCCCTTTCTTGAAATGGGTCAAAAGGATCAAAACTGGAATGAAACAATTATCTCAGATTTAATCTTTGAAATTTATTTATTTATTTTATTATTATTTGTTTATTCTTGTGTTTTTTTTAATGATAAAAATGACTGGTGTCTAAAAACTTGTAATGATTTTGCAATTAGCTGTTTGTTATACTGTTTAGTTTTAAAACTCTTAGAATTAATGTGCATTCTTTATCAAGAAAATAATTATGTTATTATATAATTAACATTTTTTTGCAGACATTTTGTTATTTGTGTTCCATCTCACATCTTCCTAATTTACACACTTTTTGTTTTATAAGAATAATAAGAGTGAGATTTTGGGTTTAGAAGAAGACCTATTGCTTTGAAGAATAGAAAAATAGGAATGGTGCTCACCCTCAGCTAAGGTATGCTATTCTTATAAAAGGGTATGTCTACTTAAAGTATATTTTAATTAAAAACTATTTTTCTAGACGGAACTCACTTCAAAACAAAAAATGAAGTCCACATTAAAAAAACTGCAATATATTTTTAAAGTAAAACATGTTTAAAACGAAAGATCAACTATTGTACATTATGTTTTCTTAATCAAATGATTTTAAAAGCCACACCAGTAAATAAATTTTCAAGGATTTTTCAAAATGCAATTCAAATGATAAGATAATATGAAATAAGAGTATGTTTTTATACTCAAAGATCATCATCAAAATCATCACTGCCCCATGAAAAATCTGAGAAAACATATTTAGCACTATCACTTTCTGAACCAGTAGATGAAGAACTATCATCATGTTCAACAGTTGAATCCACCTCTTTAAAATGTTTTACAATAATGTGAAAAACATCTTTTGCTGTAGGAAGCTCCATGTAAACTGACAAAATTTCTGTCAAACATTCTGGAGAGGAAATGAAGGGAAGATTGTAAACAATCTCTTCGATTACATCAATTGTTAAGCCAGTAGCAATTCCAGAAGGCACGGTACGGTTTTTTAAAGAGCTTTGATGAAAATTGGTAAAGATTTCTTTAATGGTTTCTTCGTCCTCTGATGTTACATTTCTGATTGAGGGCAAAGAAGGAAGTGAAAGTGTGGTTTGTGTGCTGACAGTTTCAAAGGGAAAATTATCTGGACAGTCAGAACAATCACAAATTTTAGCACAATAAGAACAACAGTTATGTCCTGGAACAATTGATGGAACGACTTTGTTATTCTCATTAAATGGTGAAAACAATTCTTTCCTTAAACAAGAGGTGCTAGCATTTGAAACGTAATCTTTTATTTCTCGAGCCACATTTCTAAGACTTTGTGAGTAAGTGTAGAGGACAGCATGGCAGATGTTTTGAGTGTGTAGTACACACAGTAAATTGACTCAAATTTGTAACGATGATGTGATATTGTTCAAAGTTCAAACTGAAAAGGTAAAAAAAACTTATGTTTAAATAATTGAAAAAATAATGAAAAAATGACAAAGTCTTAATTGACAAATGAATTTGAGGCTAATTGAAATTAAAATACATGAAGAGAATTTAAGTCTGAGTAAATGAAATTTGTGAAAGAGAATCTAAGTCCAAAGTAAAGTTAAGTAAAAAAAATGATGAGAAAAATGAGTGAAATATTCTAAGTCCTAACTTAACCTAAGACACACCTAAAAAAAGCAAAACAAAATGGCTGACACACACAAAAACAAACATGAACCTACCAGGTGAGCCAAAGTTGAAAGCTGTGTGAAGTGTGTGTGTTGATACTTGAAATTGATTTGAAAAAGTTGTTGAAATTATTTGAAAAGTTTGAAAGTTGAAAAGTTGTTTAATCCTTCCAGTCTGAATGCATAATTCTAATGCACATGAGGTGTGTTTGAAAAAATGATTTTTTTTATAAAGTATATGAAATTAATTAAAAAATACTTCTATTCCCTAGAGGTAATAAAAAAGTGATGTCATGAGACATAATTATTGATAATTGGCCTAATTAAATATATGATAAATTAGTTGAAACAAAAGGATAAGACACATGGGACTGAAAAAAGGAGTGACAAACAAAAGACAAAAACCTGAAAAACACTGAGAAGGAGAGACTGAAAAAGGCACAGAATGAAAAGTAATTTTTTTTTGATTTTCTAATAAATAAAATATATAGTGAACTGCCATTGCATTACAGAGTGTCACGGCCAGCACGACCTATCTGTTGGCAGTATTCTATAGTTGAGTTGGATGGACCAAAGTGAAAAACGTAAGACAAGTTTTTACAATCGATACCACAACCAAGAGAGCTTGTAGCAAAAACAACACGGATGTTACCTTCATTCTTAGTTAGAGAGTTTAAAACTAATGCCTTGTTTGGATCAAGGGTATTTGAATGGTACATCCCAACCAAACAATTCTCTGGAGTCTTCTCAACATCATCAATGTATGCAAAGCCTTTCAATAAAAATCTAACTTGAGCATACAGCCAAAAAAGCAAGGATTGAGTCCGACAGTAAATCAATATTTTAGGACAAGATCTTCTATACTCCCTTAATTGATCAACAACCCATTGAAAACAGAGTGGGGATTTTTCTGGAAGGGAGACATGCGATAGACGTATATTAGGTCTGTCGCTACATGAATGAACAATCTTCAGGTTCCGTAATTTACACGTTGCAATGATTAGTTCTGTGAAGTCGATGTTCACTGTAGCACTGAGAGCCAAAATTGGTACTTTTTCATTGCAAAACGATCGGAGATCTCCAATTCGACTAAATGCCTCACGAAATATGTCTCCAGTTTCTGATGATGGTAGGCCCCAGGATTTTATGTGCTTCATCAACGACAATAGCGAGAAGATTTTTTCGAAAAATTGTAGATGACAGCATATCCTTCCACTTCTTATCTTCGAGCCACATTTCTGGAGTGTCAATGATAATATTGAATCTCCCACTGGAGAGAGTGTTATATGTTGAAGTCGCTAGAGAAGATGCCTTTAAATTCAAAGGACTCAATTCATTAGCTGAAGAAACCTGGTCATTGATTAGGGCTCTGAGAGGAGAAATAACAATTGCAATCCCATTGCTGGATCTATTTGGTAGCATGGAGCAAACTGAAGGAAGCAGCTGGTAAATTAAGGACTTTCCGTATCCTGTAGGTAAAATAGCCAAAGTGTCTCTTCCTCGTAAGATGTGGTCAATGGCTTCAAATTGTTTTGGCTTAAAAGAGTAATGATCTCCCAATTTTTTTATGCATTGGTCAACAACTTCGGCATATAAATTGGCCATCTCCCTTTCAAGTTTTACATTCGAGTAAATATTTTTTTCTTCACTATTAATGAGAGCAGAAAAATCATTCACATTTTAGTGGTAATCAATGTGTAGATCCTCTATATATACATTTAGTTTAATTGTTCTTTCTTTGTTAATTTGTTTTGTTTTTTCCCGTTACAGTAGGTATTTAAAAATAATTTTGAACTCAAATTTTCAAAAATCAATTTTATAAGTAAGAAGTATGTAATTTTTTAACATTTATTAGCTGATGATTCGTGAAAGGTGAAACTGACAGTTCTAAATTGATTTATTTTTCTCAAATCATATGATCCTCTATACATAATGCTGTTTAGCAAGGCTGGAAAACTTGATCACACGGCGGCAACTTTGTGCGATTTTTCTCCCACGCGAGCGTCATATTTTGCGGGGAACGAAGAACGATTGCGGTAAACATTTGCTTTTCTTGCAGTCAGAGTAAGGGGGTTTTAAAATCATTTGATTAATGAATTAAGCACTATCTTTGTAGTTTTTTATGGATGAAAGTGCTCAAATATTGTTATATTTTCTAAAAATATACACTTTTATGCCATTCTGGTAAGATTTTTTCTTTGTAGAAGGTACTTTATCTGAAATGTACAAAATATTCATCTACCATGCTAATTAAGAGCTATTTTCTACACCTCAAAAGTACATGGCAACAGCTTTGTTTTGACTTCTGGTGGCTTCTCCTCATTTTAACTTTCTGGTTTCTTGAAAGAACTTGTTTTATGGAAATTATTTCTTGAAAATGGTCCAAATTTTCACATTTTCAACTTTAAAGGCCTGTAGCGCCCCTTTAACTTGAAATTAAGGAAAATCAGAAAGTTAAAAGTTTTATTTATCTATATGGAATAGTTTCTGAAAATTTCAAGCTCTAAGACCTCCTAGAAGTATGAGTTTAATTACCCTTTTTTTTCGGTGGTAAACTCACCCAGCTTCCAACAGCCATTTTCTTGAAATGTCGGCCATTATGAATCTTTGTTTTAGGTGTTTCTCTAGAAACCACAACAAAAAGTCAAACTTGGTTAGTGGTTAGCTGGACTTATTCTTGTACTTTTGTGAAGTAAAAGTGTAAAGTGACATTTATATTTCTTCTCGTTACGCACTAAGATTCCTTTAATATGGCACTATAGCGAAAAGCACCAGGACTGGGATAATTGAAAAAAAACTTCGGAAAGCTAGGCGGTTTCATCAGCAAACACATGATTTTCTCTAGCTACTTTTACAAGCAAACCCTTTTCATTCCCCCAGCGGCTACCTGCAGGAAAAATTGTGGAAAGATTCCGGAACAGGGACAAGATGAATCTTTTAGTGTGAAAATGGGAAGCTTATAATAACCAGACGGTATCAATCGAACAAATCAAAAGCCGAATCAATTGAACACAATTGAACACAATCGAATAATTGTGATTCAATTGTTGAACGCAATCGAATATTACCTAGGATTTGCCTTTCGATTGCTTCAATCACGTTCGATTGTATTTGATTTACGTTTGATTGTATTCGATTACGTTCAATATTGATTCAATTGTATTGGATTTAATTTGCTCTGTTGTACGGTACATAAGGCCTTTCGGTTGCACACCAAATATCAATTATAATGACAATCAAACTTGTCGAACATAATTGTACGAAGATCAATCAAACCGGTCAACTATCAATCAATCAAATCAATCAAATACAATGCGACCGCGTTAGATTATGTTTGAATGGCTCAATTGCAATTTTTGTTCGAAGTTGTTCGATTGACACCGTCTGGTTATAAGAATTCACGATACCAACCATCAACTCGTCATTCTTTATTCATCTGATTATAGCGTTAGCTATTGTACAGTAATCAATATTCACAATTTTTCTGACCTTGATTTGCTATCGATTGGATGAATGTTTTTTATCAATCAATACCAGGCTGCATGCTTTACACGATACTTAAGGTATCAATTGATAGTTCATCAAGAACGTTGTCTCATCAATAGACAATCAATGAATAATAGATAATAGCCGATATTGCAAGATAATCAAAAATTGCTCAAGCAGTATCAATTTTCACAAATTTTTCCTCAATTAGCTATGATTATAGATTTTCATTGATAACTGATCGATCAATTACCGTCAACTGCTCTAACTTGGGATGAGTGGTCGCAACATGGGATGGAAATTCCGCTATATTTCATCGAACCTCCAAAGTCATTTAATTAACATAACCGCAAATATTTAAAAGTACTCCTATTCATCTTCAGATTATGTTCAAAGTCTCGTGCTTGTTCAAAACGTTATTCGCACACTGGAAAATGTGATAAGCAACGACCAATTGAGAATTCGTTTTGGGGCTCAAGGAATGATATCAAGGCGAAGTTGAAACGTGAGGTAGATGCTGAGTTTGAATCCACAAAAATTGATTTGTCAAAGATTAAAGATGAAAAAAAAAATACCGGTATGCATACTCTAAAATGATTCATTAAGCTGTGTCCTTCTAAGTTTTTGGCTAGTTTGAAACAAGGGCCATAGGCACAGGGCACTGGGCATATACCAGACCAGAATAAATGTAAACAAACAAAGATACATCAATTTTGTAGACTGATGACCAACCAAATGTGCAAACCAAACGAATTCTACTTTCCTAAGTTATTATATAGAATAATTTTTTTCTTTGCCTTCAATAGAACAGCTACCGAAAGATTGTATATGCTTATGCATAGTTTTGTTGCCCATCAAAGTTGGGTGGTACAATTTAAAAAAATGCTAAAACTCTTAAAAAGAAACGGTGGCACTGCACAGATCAGCCCCTGCTTATACATTATAAGAATCAAATCAATAAAATGCATTTTGGTTATAAGCTCTTGTAAAGTAAACAATAGATGGGGGAGAAGATGAACATACACTTTTTGGTATTTAAAATTGATTTGTCTTTATTCGTTTTCATTTTTTCCTGCTCTGGAGTTTATATGTCCTTGCCCCGTGACCCATGCTCTGTTCCCCATGACCTGTGTTACGATTAAGCCGCTTTAAATTTTTTTATCGGAAATGCGCCCCACCACTATAACTAATGATTTCGATCCTTGTTCTAAATGAATTTATAAAAATCTAGGAAGGTTAAGCCTCCCACCTAGAAAAAAAATTATAAAATAATGATAATTTTGAAAATGCTGCAAAAACAAAACATTCTTTCCTAACTTGCTAATATTTTTTTTGCTTTTTAAAATTTTAGAAAATGAAAATGAACATTTGAAGAAGGAGCAAACAAACTTGAGAGAGAAAACAGAGACTCTTCGAAAAAAATACGAAAAGTTGGTTCTACTCTTGGAACAGAAAAATTATGCAGCAACAAAACGACAAAATAATCCAACAAACGAGCAAATGATTACTGACGTTACCAGCTCTACAAGGTATCGTAGAAGAACAGAAACTAAGAACCTTTTGAGTTATGTACATGGTGGTGACGAGGCTGCGTTATTTGGTGCCTGGGATTTCTTAACATCTGTTGCAGGGCTTTCACAATTAGAAGGGTTGTTATTGAAATTCAAGAGAGGGAAGTTCATTGAAAAACTGCATGGTAAATTTGATAAAGCAAAAGTTAACAGTGATGCTGGAATGAAAAAAGCTATTGCAACAAAATACCTATCGCATTTGTCACGCAGGAAATACAATTTTATTTGTTCGATTCAGAAACAAGCATTCAGTCAGGACGGTGATGGAAAAGTTTTGTCTCCTGTCTCCTATGGTGAATTCCAACTAGATCTGAAAACGGCATACATATCGCACGGAAAAATAGAGAAATTCGTTAGGAACATTGACATTGGTGAAGTACATATTATGACAGGCTACTCTGGTGTTGCACGTACGGTGTCAACCCTCACTACTATGATCTGTGACTTGCATCTTAAAGTACCGCAATTTAAACTTAGCCTTATTTGGTTCAACAAAATAGAGAACCATTTTATATTTGAGTTTTCTGACGATGGGGCCCCCGAGAGTAAAGATGTGACAATGTCCATTGGGTCACTAACTTTATGGAATTTTGGTGGTCGGATCCGAAGCCGTGAATTTCATTACCCCCTACATACACTTAGTGTTGAAGAGAAAGCTGAGATCTGCTCAAGTTTGTGGCAGCAACACTGCGATGAAATGCTATTGATAGAGAGCAATACCCTGACTATCGATGGTCAGGAAATAACAGTTGAGTTTCAACCATCTGCTGATCAGGCTTGGCAGATATGGGCTAACAACGTCCTTCCAGCATCAGCAACATACCCCTCCCCGTACGCTAACGTACACAAAGGAGATCTAAGGAAAATTGGTGGCGTTATTGGTAACGATTCATTTGCAACTTGGAAACCACCAACCAAAGAGTCACGAGAGTTGGAAGTGAAAAAGTTAAACCAGTATTTAAAGAAAGTGCCAAATGGACTTTCAGAAAAAACCAAACATGATCACCAACTCAAATTTATGGCGACAGAAGGAATCCGTCAACTAGGAGAACCCCGTATTGGTGTCTTCGCTAATCGTCAGCGCCCCGATCCTTTGCACTTAGAAATAAACAGCTGGCAATATTTTCTCAATACTTTGTACCTTGAATCAGTTAGAAGAAACTTGTTTGATAAACTTGAATCTACGCTGATGTTACCAAAGTCTAAACAAGGATGTGGTCTCAAGACTGTTGCTAAGTCTTTAAGAGAGCATTTTGACTCGCAAGCAACCAGAATGAAATCTTTGTCCTTCCGTTTGATTGGATCACAAGCTATCTGCCTTGCTCAATACGGATATCGTTTAGTTGATTCATTGAAGAAAGATGGAGAAGATGAAGCTGAATCTCTCAACCGAATAGCACTATCTGAATTGAATCATTTATTAAGAGACATTGGTTGTCAAATTAACAGAGTGAATGTCAATGAAAATGATTATCCAGATCATATTAAAAAGTTGTGCACGTATTACTTCAATATATATGCACTCTTTTTTCCAAGTCTATGTAATATTGCAATTTGGACCATGGGATATGTGGTACCTTTTCATGCAAAATTACTTTTCGAAACATATCAAGTTGGATACGGTATCCTTACTATGCAAGGGAAGGAATCAAAACACTCTGCGATAAAGCTAGAATTAAAGCAATGCTCCAACAGATCAAACAATGAAGATGAAAGCGGAAAATGGTACCAACTAATGCGCTCAAATTTCATCCGTAATTTTTACCTTCCATACCACATCCCTAATTTGAAATCTTCTTACAGCTCGCACTATCAGTCACGTATTCCCAATTTTGGTGAAGACCATTGTTTATGCTCGCGTATTCTGGAAGAAAATGAAGAAATATGTGTTGTTTGTAAAAAGGGAATTGCTGTGATAGAGTGTGCAGAAGAAGGTGCATTTAGTGATAACATGCTGAATATATTGAAACCATTGATGTGTGACATATGTAAATGCCGATTTCCGGATAAACTTGCTTTAGAAGCTCATGAACAATCTGACCATAATACAGCTGAGTCAAACGATAATATTATCCCAGATGCCATGAATTTACAGCAGTTAAAGAACGAACTGAAAAAGCGAAATTTATCTACCACTGGTAATAAAAGCATTTTAGTGAAGCGATTAGAAGGTCAACTTGCGTCTTTTAATCAGTAAAAAGTACTTTCTATTTTGTATGTATATGTGAAGAAATAAGTTTCAATGTCCTTATTCCAAAAAAGATTTTAATTTCTCTTATTTTTCAGGTAAAAATACCAATTCTTTTCAAAATTTTCAATAGAATAAATTCATTATACTTATTATTATTGTTATTATTATATTTACTATTATATATTACAGAGCCTAAGATTTAATCTATTTTATTTTCCAATATTTAGAATTAGTTTTGTATTTCAAATAAACTTAGTTCAACTACTTAGAAAATTTAGATTTTGATTAGGATATAGAAAATTAATTATCAAAATCTGATTTTCAGATAATTTCTTTTTCGTGGAATTAATTTTCGAGAATTGACTGCTTAAAATTTTCTCAAATTGCAAGTTTCTTTCCGCAAAAATTTCTTTCCTTAAAGAAACTAGTTTATTCAATTTATTACAATAATTTTTGTTATGTGTTCAGATAAATTTCAGAAAAGTAAGTTTTTTTAGAATTTTTTATTATGACTGTCTTAGCTTTTAGGGCTGTTTCATTTTTCATAAACATCATTTTCAATGAGTCTTGTTGTTTTTTTTTACGCTTCTGACCAAGTATTTACTTCAATCGTTTGTTTGCATCCTTGGGTCTACCCATTGAGTGATCCATTTTCATAAATGTGAACATGAAATTTATTATGATAAGAAAGTTTGAGTTTGGCAAGAGTTCGCCGCACCTTTTCACATTTTTCGTAAAAGACATAGGGATGACTTCTATTTCTGTATCAAATGTTTTTGTTAATAATTTAGAAAAACACTAACAAACCACCAAAAACTTTATCAAATAATGGAAAAAGAAAGACTTGGTCAACAGTACACTTTGAATGATGGAAAAAAGATCAGGTACCAAGCTAAATATTATCGCATCCTTACTGACGATATTACCCCGATAATTGTAACTCTTTTCACTTTGACTGTAATGGTTAGTCTGAAATCACCTAATTTGTCACTTAGGTTTGATTGAAGGATTTGATTGGTAATAAAGTAAAATGGAAAAACTTTTTTTCTCCCCAGTCTTGGTTGATCGACCAATCCTGATTCTTTGATGTGCTGAGACTTTATTTTGTTTCTTTTTAAGGAAAACATATCGATCCAAGGAATCACGTACACGAAGGAACAAACGCAAAAGTGAGAAAGACAAGAGACTAGTGAAGGAACAAAAAGAGCGTGAAATTGAGAAGAAGAATGAAAACGAAGCAAAGATAATGCGTTTGGAACGAGAAAACCGAATTTTAAAAGTTGCACTTAAAAAAAGTCAATCCTGCAAAAAACAACCAGGTGTTCTTTCGAAGTTCAGCGCAACGGATCTTAAAATGTTTGGAAACAAAAGTTTATCCGTCGTAACTAAACTGAAACACAAGTTAAGAAAATTTGAATTATGTGACCTTATTTTGAAGGAGGAGATCGCCTCTGGAGTGTTCGGGGTCGTGAAGAAAGGATTCATCAAGAGTACCCAACAAGCTGTTGCGGTAAAAGAGCTTTCTGAAAAGTCAGATCGTGCTTTAATGTTGGCCGAAGCTTCTTTAGCCATGGAAATGTCGGGATCCAAATGGTTCCCCTATTTGTTTGGGATAGTCGAGCCGAAAAAGCTATTGTTCGAGTTTGTAGATGGCCAAACGTTGCGAGAAATTGTTAAACATGGTTTGGGGTTGAATAATTGGCACAATATCTGTTTGGAATTGATTAGGGGACTACACGCACTTCACACGAGAGGTTTCCTGCACAACGATTTGCATATTGGTAACGTCATGATTAGAAGTGGTTTATATGTTAAAATCATTGATTTTGGAAAGTGTACATCCATTGAAGATCCCGTTGTGTACTCTATTAAACGTGGAAGTGACAGGCATAAACGTTACAACGTATTACATCGCCACTTAGCGCACGAGCTTCGCAACGTCCCGGGTTCTAGTGTATCTGTTGCAAGTGATATATACTCACTTGGTTATCTTTTTGATACTATTTCGGATTATGTTAAAAGTCCGCATTTGGGTTTATTATCAACTCAAATGATTAATTTGAAACCAGAAGAACGACCGAGTCTTCCATCTGTTCTACTTCAATTAAGCAAGTTCTAGTTGTTGGATTTATTTTAGGTTCTTTTTATGTTTTCTATTTTTTTCCTATTTTTTCCTATTTTTATGCTTTCGGACCAACAAAATAAAACATGCACTTGAATTCTCGTTGCCTCAAAAATATTATTTTAATTACTTTTACAACATTTTTTGTCACTTGTCTAGTTCGACATTTCAGATGGCTTGGAACTAGCAGAATGACTGCCTTTTCGGAAGGCGTGTCTTGACGAAAGTTGTAACGTGATTAAAAGTATCTGTCACGATTTATTCACCATTGTGTTTCTGTAGCCAAAAAACCTGACTCTCACAAATCGTTTGCTATCTTTTTGATAAGTTTGTTAGATGATTGCTTCTACAAAAGGTTTGAATACCAGGAAGCACATCGCACATATTTCTGTGCTGGCCTTTTTATTAGTTTAGAAATTTCGAAAAAGTTATTATCTAACTTTTGGGAATTGGTTCTGACGCTTCAAAACTCAAAACGAAAATAAAATTTTAGGGTTGAATAGAATTATATGTTTTTCAGAAAGAATTTTTGTAAATATGTGTCACTTCATGCTGTTGTGGGAGAAGGGTGCGGATGCGTACCAGCTAGGTCCTGGCTAATGTTTCTGTAGTCGTTATTTTTAATAATATAAAATAAAGAGTACGCATCTACATGTAATGCGAATGATTTGAAAATAAAAAAATGGAACTCTAAAAATTGAGGAAAACAAATTCGCTTAGTCTTTAAGGAAATCCCACTTATTTACTTTAACAACATTTTTGTCACTTGTCTAGTTCGACATTTCAGATGGCTCGGAACTAGCAGAATGACTGCCTTTTCGGAAGGCGTGTCTCGATGAAAGTTGTAACGTAAATGCCTTCTATTTTCGAAAATAATATCTCCCTGTATCTCTGTTTTTCTTAAACTTTGGAGAAAAAAACCGACCCTTCTTCCACAATATAAAAAAAATCGACTATTTGTGTTTATCTTATTTAGCTTAAAGTTGCGTTTTTTAAACAGAAAAATTTGTAATATTTCTGACTATTTCTGTATATTATTATGTTTTACTTTTCTTCAATGACGTTCTTCTATCATGATTGAATAAGAAAAAGATCGAGAGTTCATACTTTGTTGTTCCAGATTCGAGTTAATCAGACCCTTTTCGCGAAAATCTACAGAAACTTTCGCGAGGTCGCAAAATCGCGTAATTTAAGACATTTACTTTCGCGAATTTAACGAAAAAATTTATTTCGCGAGCATAAACGTTCGCGAATTGGGTGGTCAAAATGACAATTTTCACACCAAAAAGGCTTAAAAAGTTACAAATACTTCTTGAATTCGATTTAAACTGGTATTTTTGACTAATTAATAAGGCTTCGAAAGCATAAAAATGTAGACCCCAAATATTCATTTTCTGGATTCCAGTGTATAAATTAAGCACTTGTATTCCCATATTTGACATTATTCTCTTACTTAATAAGCGCCCAAACCAATTCTGCAATTCCGCAAAATCCCTTAAAATGGACCTATTCGCATTAATCTATTCCGCAAAACATAAAATTTTTTGGGGGTTGCTCGCATTAATTTATTCCGCATTAATTAATACTCGCATTAATTTATTCCCTTAAGGTACTTCCCGTCCGAAAATGCCGGAAAACGTTTTTTGGCATTTTCTCGAGATCTCATTAGTTTTTTCTGATACTTTGCACAAGATGCATAATAGGAATGTCCAACACATGGGCGAGTCCGAGTTTGGGAAAAAAAAATTCCGGCTGAAAATACCGTTTCCTATTTTACTTCCTTTACTATTTCCATTCATTCTGCTTGTTATTTTTCGCTCAAAAATTCTTATGAAGTTATCTTTGAAGGCGAGGTAAATTTAATTTTCTTTTACGGGTCAAGCTTCTCAAAAAGAGGTTCGGTCGCGGTCGGTGAAAAAAAATAAAATAAAAGAACACATTTTTTTGTAAGGCAAACAGGTTGCTAAGGCTCGCGCCATTTCGTAAAGCTTTTTAGATATTCCAAGCATTGAGTTTTAAGCCCGAAGTGAAAAAAGGCGAATCTTTAACCCTTCTCAGGCAAGAGAAATTGAACCACTTATTTCCCTTCCTGAACGCGCCGGAATCACGACGACGGATTGTATCTAGTGGTTCCTTTGTTTTAGAGAACTATGCTTTTTGTTTTTGCTTTAGTTTCAATCCAGTGTTTGTATAAAAACTGCGCGCGGGCGTCCAGGATGGGAAAAAAGTGATTTCTTTTCCCCATCTAAGAGTCTCGACTCTAGCCTTTCGAGCTAGAACTCAATGGCGATTCCAAGCATGGCAAACAAGAGCCCCTGACCCAATAAGCATAAATATGGTATAATAGGGAGGTTACCGTACTTACCCTCAACAATCACAAAATCCTCTTAGCAATCAAACGCAAAAATTCGGAAAATGCTGCGGTACAGCCAAGATAAGCCAAGCTGGCAAATCAACATAAAATTCTTACCCCGTGAAAAAAGTCCAAAAAGAAATATTCTCACTTTTTATTACACAGTGCCAGCTTGGTTCGTTTCTCAACTTTGCATTTTCCGGGCCATTTTCAGCGTTTGATAGTTAAGGCCGGTTTTTGATTGTCGAGGGTAAGTACGGTAAGTATCGGAGATAACTCAATCAACGCGACGGACGGACGGGTTTTGACCCGCAACCTACAAATAACATGTGGACCTGCATGACCTGCAATTTTTAGTATTCAGGCTAAAAAGTTTCAAGAACAAAAAACCGTGAAAATCTTCGTTGTTGAACAAAGTAGATATAACATCCATCTTGTAGAGAAAAGGCCGCTCGTCGCGTTGAATTATCTTCGATACTTAACCTCCCTAATATCAGGGCTGGTCAATGCAAATTTTTCAGAAAATGCTAAGCAACCCCAGCCCTGACCCGAAAATTGGAGTTGCCAATAAGAAAGGGTGTAGCATTTCGCCTAAATAATCTCCTAAAACGGCATTCGTCAGAGCAAAAACCACTACTTCATGACAAAATAATGTGAAATGTGAAATGTGAAATAGAAAATGAAATGACACAAAAAGCTCGAATTCATGAATACAAAGAAAATTGAACTTAAACTTCTCAAAATTTCGCAAAAATTACCCACATTTTGAAAATTTGGCAGTATGTACGGCAATGAAAGGCAATGTACTACCTAAATCAAATTTATTTTCTATTTTAATTTTTGTCAGTCAGGCCTGTAAAACTGATCAAATTGGTCTTGCCTTATGAAGGTAAAGAAGGTTGACAAAAAGTCACGGCAGTGTGAAAACCAGGCTTAACGATCAAGAAATTTGAGAAGGGTTTTTTCTTATCAGAGAAAAATATGTACTATTATTCCAAACTTTTAGAAAGCTAACTGTACATGAATTTAAATATAATTACACAAATATATGAAAATATCTCTTAATGTGGGTTCAAAAATAACATAATATAATATTATATTGTCTCTTTAGAAAATCATGGAATAGAAAAACAATGATACAACCATGGCATTATTACACTATACATGATACAGTAATTATGCATGTTTGTATCATTGTTTTTATGGCTGGAGTACATAATTATTCAACAGGGTGGCCTCTTTGAAAAAAGGTCTATTTGCATTAATTTATTCCCTTAAGGTAGCATGATAATGTACATGATACAAAATTGCCCTTCAAATTTCTTTTCAAAAGGACTATTAGCCAATTTGATTATTTATTTGAACCATCCATTTATTAGTATGTACATCCACATAGTACATGCATACTTATAAAGGATGGTCAAAAGAAAATACACGTTGTACACAGAAAAATGAAAAAATAATTGAAATTCTTAACTTTTTTTCTATGCAAATTAAATTTATTTGTCAAATGTTTTTTTTTTTTTTTGCAGGCTTAAAATCCAATTCTGTCAGCCTTACCGTAACTTGGTCTAACTAAAGTGAGCTCAAAAGTAAGCAAGATTCAACCCCCTGTACATACGCTTATCTATCTATATATAGTCCTTTAGGCGAACTCGACGGTCTATTGAATAACTAATTCCGCCAGCATAAATTACTTACCCCAAGACGTGTTTGGGCCGGAAATCATTTGTTCCGTATTACGGAAAATTAAAACCTAAAGTTGTATAAATACTTTATAGCACGCCGCGCGGGAAAATTTGCAACATTACCGAGTGCTACTCCGAGAGAGTTGTTAGCGTGCCAATTTGAACAAAACTTATCCGTAGGTAATATCCAATTTCCCGCTGGTTTCACTTGCATCCACTGAAGCTTGGAGGTATGGTAATTTATGCTGGCGGAATTAGTTATTTAATAGACCGTCGATTTTGCCTAAAAGACTATTTAAGTAACATCAGGCCCAAAGGCCGCCCATTCTCGCTACATTATAACTACAGCCCCTCTTCTGTGTACACACACTTCCGATTAAAATATTTAAAATATATAGATTTATCAAATCGAAGGTAAAAAATTGGACCCCCTCCCCATACGTACGCTTTTTGGAGGACCCCTCCCCCTAAGAGCCTGAGCGAATGTGTACGTAACTACCATGGGAGGCGGTAAGGTCCGATTTTCAACGTTTTAGAGTGCACGTATGCACTGTATGGATAATCCCATTCCCAATAAAAACTAAGAATAAAATGTTAACAAAATAAAATACTTTCAAAAAAGTTCCAAAGGTTCTTGTCTTTTTCTGTGTGAAAGTTTTTGAATGAACCAACAAACAAAGTCAGTATACCGTCAACGACTCTAACTTGGGACAGTCTGACGAAACATGGGACAGCAATTCGCTCGGGCATAATTTACCGAACCTCCAAAGTCATTAAAGTAAACATAGTCGCAAATCCTAGGAAACAAACTTGTTGTCAATAGAGAGTTAATAGTAAGTGAAAATACAGTCCAGAAATCAACCATCCCATAATAGACCTTTTTTCAAAGAGGCCACCCTGTTGAATAATTATGTAGTCCAGCAGAAAAACAATGATAAAACCATGCATAATTATTACAATATGCATGATACAGTAATTATGCATGGCTCTATCATTGTTTTTATGGCTGGAGTACATAATTATTCAACAGGACGTCCTCTTTGAAAAAAGGTCTTCAAGTTAGAGCCGTTGACGGTATTTTGCTTGTCAGAGATCAAAGAAAGTTCTGACTCGTGACAGCTCTCACTTCAAGCATTCAATACCAATCAATGTTTGGACGTTGACTATCAATGCAAGTTATATTATAATATATTGAAAAGATAAAATGTTTTCTCTCCTGTAAGACCAACAAAAACAACAAAGAGTAGCCATCTAAAATCAGAAATGGAGATATCCTATCAAGATTGATTGATTAATGCTTGAAGAGACCGATCTGTTGCATTATGATTTTCATCATAACGTTGAATGTAAAATGACACTGTAAGGCGGTGATTTTTATGGTTGTAGTCAAACCGTATAGGTGTGTACAGAGAGGGAACAACCCTAGCACAGCCATCATATACTGTTTTTTGACCAACATCCTCCTTCTTGCTACTGACAACTTTTCGAAACATTCTCTTTGTGAGAAAAAAAATTCCGTCGAATCTCTTCGGGTGAAAGACTTTTCGTGCACATGTTTGGTTTTCAATAAGCAATATTGTTTTATTGCGTTTCATACTTTGGTGTACCTCTGCACCGTAACCAACAATTAAACCAGACAATTTGGCGAATATTGTTGGAGGAAGAAAAATGGTTACAGGTGGTACGAGACCTGTGAGGTGACTTCTGCGCAGCTTCTCGTAAATGCACCGTCCAATTTCCCATAAAAAGCAGTCTATTAAGGGTCCAGCCAACAAGATTTCATTTCCTATGACCTTTTCAACATGTGTGGTCAATTCACCATTCATTGAATAGTCTTTCCTATTCGATTCAACTTGTACTTCTTCTAAAAACCACATCTTCTCTATTCTTCTCAACTTTTGGGCGCTTGACTCCCAAAATTTTCCATTTCTTTCAACCATTTTTGAGTCAGGATTCGGTTAGTTTTGCTGTGTTGTTGTTTTATCGTCCTGTTCTTTAGGCTCCGGCTCCTTTCCCCTTTTGAGAGGAAACCTTGTTTAATCCCGATATACGGTAGCCGAAAAGAAGTTTACTTGAAAGGACCGAATGAAAAATACCTTATCGTCGCCGTAGAAAAAGTCGATAAAAATTGGCGGGAAAAGGAGCAAGTGGGAGAAAAATCGCACAAAGTTGCCGCCGTGTCATAAAACACATTTCTTCCTTAAGACTACAAGTTTTTATACAACAAAAGAATTATTCAGCGTACAAAATTAAAAATGACCCTCTTTCTTATATGTGACTCCCCAAGCGATTTGAAGTACACAAAAGTCCGATCGGTAAAAAGACCGTTCTTCTTTGGCCTCTACTCGACCGGTCTTTTTACCGTTTGGGCCGATCGGATATTGAAGAAGGCCGATGCGAGGCCGCTTGTTAAAAGCGGCCACAGTGAAGCGGCCACATAGTAAGTTTTAAGCCGCTAACAGCGGCCCTTAGCGACCCTTAGCGGCCATTAGCGACCATTAGCGAAAAATCACAACAGAATGTGGATCTGGATTTTTTCTTGGAATTCTAAACTAATCTGATTTATATGAATTACATAAAATATTTCATTACTTTAGGAATTTTTTACAACAAGCTTAGCTATAGAAAAGATTCCTAAACAGTAAACTTCTTGACATTTTCTGGACAAATTTTTGTTTTTAAAGCTAGCAGTAAAGTATAGACCTGCTGACTGGCTCTGCTCTGAAGGGACTTGTTTTGTTACTACTTAAATATATAGATAGATAGATAGAGACAGCCATAAAAAGTTCCTCACTTCTCATTTGTTTTGAATCTAGCTATGTAATCTCAAAAAATTAATTTTGAGTCACCTTTGAGTCACATCAAGGCAAGGAAAATCAGTAAGAAGGTCAATAGTTTTACACTATTCTCTACTCTAAATTAGTTTAAACATGCATTTTCTAACATCATTACAATTAATCTATATTTTTCAGATTTTACAAAGCAACTAATGAAATAAATAACTAACAGAATAATTTTTAATTGTGGATGGCAAGCCTGAGGAGGCGAAGATTTAATATTTAAAGTATCAGACGAGCTGAGATATGATGAGAAAATGTAAACGTGTAAAACAACAAAAAACTAATCGTTCACCGACTCCACTGGACTTTGTGTGTGAAATATCAATTGAGAAATCAAACTGAGGAAATAAATGGAATGAACTGCAAATATAGAAAAATGTGCTAGAAAGTTGCTTGATAAATTCATCATGGAGGTGCCACCAAATCCTCCGTTCCATGTTTGCAGAATTGACGAATTTCTTTACGCAAATATTCAGCCCGCTGTTTCGTGAATCCTTTCGGTGGGACGATCTTCGGTAATGCAGCAGTCACTTTTGGTGGATTTCGCTGAATGAAAATGGAGAACTCGACTGGTTCATCATCTAGTGATTTATAACACTTAACAATTCCAGGCTGATCCTTCGACATCCTGAAATGGTGATATTTAAGAATATCTTTGATGGTCTGGAACCGTAACTCCTTTTCAAAGTAATGTGACCAGTCATACGTTTGAACAGTGATATCTTTGTTGTGGTTACCAACAAGTACAGCGAAATTACATTTTGATTGGTCGCAAACATCAGCGATCTCGTACAGAGATGATACTCGAGTTAATCGTAGTTTCTTTTTGAAGCTGCCGAAGCACCTTAAAGAAGATACAAAAATATACATTTTAGGCTGCACTTGAAAATATAAATTGGTTTGTCATCACCTGACCCTAGATTGACCGGTCGGTCGAAAAGAAATATTTTGTTTTCATGATTTTTCAAAATTTCTATTTAATTTTCAGAGTAAAAAAATTTTCTGGGTTGGTAAGTTTTGAGAAGGGTTGGTCAGGTGACGACAACCACCATTTATTAAAGTTCAGTCTTATTCGACAACTATTTTTGTAATTTTTAATGTTTTAATGAATTATGTTTTAAAAATTTTGTCTAAAATTATGCTGAACAAGACTTAAGTCTGAATTAAAAGCTGTGACAGGTAATAAACCAACTTAAAAAGTGGAATTAATTTTTAAGTCTGTTTACCTTGCTTGAAACAACAAACTTACCCAACAAAATTCTTTTATTACCTGTCACAGCTGAATTTCGTGTGGCTGGCTATCATGAAACTGTACTCAATCTTTTCATGGAAACCATTCAAAATCCTCCACATCAAATACCAAATAAAAGCATTGTTCTTATTCTGTCCTGAAAGTGAAAAGAATATATTTACTTAAACTGGATTAATTTTTGCAATTTTTGTTTTTTCAAGTGTAAATCTCAGTTCAGGGGCGGGTTGATATTTTTCCAAATTGTTTACATGCATTTTTGGGGGTGGACTGAAATTTCATTTCAGTTATTTTCATGGAACCGAGTATTGGACCAATCCAAAATCTCACCCAGCGACACAATGGATTTGCCATTAACCCAGTGAAAAAAAATAAAAAGTTAACTTGCAAAATTTGATTTGTGCGAAATTCCTTGATTAGTCCACACAAAAATAGAGCCAGTCAACATTTTTCATAAGCATATCCAGGCTCAAATCTGAGAAAAACTTTAGCATATATCAAGCCTGTAGTTTACAATAAAAAAAATTAAGAGAACAGTTTTTTTGAATGGGAAAGTTTTCTTTAAAAAGATAGCATTTAAATTTTGGCTAGGTCGCCTGGTTGTCAGCAAATTCTAACATTTTTGTAGTCCAGCATTACCTGAGCAGTTATCAGCATGTAGATATGAGTCCGTCTCACCCATTCCATAATACTCGAAAAAGTGATGTAAATAACTAATGGTTGCATTTGCCCCCTTCCCAGTTGTATTGATTTCATCAATCAAATAGTTGTACTGAAGGTTTATGCCGTCATTACAAATCCCAAAAATCCCACACTTTCTGGGGGTTTTGAAAAAAATCGGCCCAGGTTGGAGTGGGTTATATGGATAGTGGTTTGCTGGGCATAATCCCAACTATAATGAGCCAATCCCTTATAAGTGCAAGGAGCTTGTTTTTCGAATGGCTCGTTGAAGTTGACAGCTTGGGATTTTGCTTCTTCGACCTTTTAAGAAAAGTTGGGATAATGTTTGATTAGGCTTTTTTTTTTCAATTTTTCCGAAAAATCGTTTACAAACCAAAAAAGTCCCAAAAATGCCTTAAGGTACCTTATTGGTATTATATTTCTCGTATATTAAATTTCGCAATGAGAGGGCTTGATTTAATTGAAAGGACGGGTAAATCACTCGAAAAGAAACGTGTTCCACTTTTACAAAAAATCGACCCCGTAGTGATTTATCCCTCCATTACCTGTGCCCTGTAATATCGGGTTTCCTCAGTCGCTTGCACAATATGAAGGGTTTGTTCATCCTGTGCCTCGTCGTGTTCATTCTCATCTTCACTGTCTAGGTGCGCGCGAAGAAGGCGTTCGTTTCCTTGTTGACAAACCCAACATAGATCACCAAGTGGCTTTGTTATCAAAACGTTCGGTAATTGAGACTTCCATAATTTAGCAAAGGTACTCAGTCCCATATAATCAAAATTATTCTCGATACAGAGGTCGCGATATTGGCTATAAACGATCTCTTTGGTCTCATGAGATGGAATGAGGAGTAATTTCGCATCGTTGTCACGGTAATTAGGGACCCGTCCGGGGAGTGGTTTAGCGTAAGCAAGGGCATAATTCTCTATGAAGTTACGTGCCCGCTCGACATGTTCTAAGTCAATAACGTTGTGCGGTAACCGCTTCGAGTTTCCATGAACGCGAGGGACAGGACCATACTCATTAAAATGCTTACAAACGGCAGAATAGAGCGTCTTGGAAATTGCAAAGCAAAACAAAAATGTTGTTCGGCATACACAAATACCACGGATGTAAAATTCAATATTCTCACCACTTTTGGGTTTTTGAGTGAGAAGAAACCCCATTAGCAGCATATCACGCTCTGTATCCTCCAACTCCAATACGTCGTTTCTTATGTCAACAACTTCTTCTTTTGTAAATTTTGTATAACAGTTCCTTCTACACAGACACCCATCTTGAAAAAATTTCTCAATTCGTTCCTCTTCTGATATGTCAATTTGACGTTTTCCAGCCATGATTACAGCGCGATAAAAAAATCAAGAACTTGTCTTTGCAAACGGGGAACACCCTTTTATAGACCGAGGGGAAGAAGAAACGTGACAAAAGAGACAATTTTAGTTATAAATTAATTTATTCATGATGAAATTATAATAAATGTTGACGTACAACCAAAGATTTATTATACACTGGATAAACGACTCATAAAGCGATGGAGAGCGATCATTGTATTTTCATTGTTTCAGAAAACAATTGATGTTCTAGCTTTGTCCGCAAAGGACAACTGTCATGGCGGATCGAAGATGTCTAATTTTTAAAAATGTTTATCAGTCTTATTTTTAAAAAGTTCTCTAGCTCTCTCTTTTTGTACATTTGCAGAAAAAAAAGTTTGAAAGTAAGGCTAGCATTCCAAGCTGGATACATTTGTGAAATCTAATGTGAGAAAAACATTATTAGACAAGAAATTCAGACACAATGCTTATAGTGACACGAAATTTTCAATTGGAAATATATTTCCAAGACTGTCCCCAGAAGAGCTGAAATTAACATACATAAGACTTGAGTGTCTTGGCTCCACTGTGGTATGAAAATCCTTTGGAGGCACGTGGTGGCAAGGTGGTTTTTTTGAGGTTGAAGTTTGAAAATTTCCGGTGTCAGCATTAAATTTCTTATACACAACACGTCTTTTGCATCTTTCTCACAACTTGAAACGTCATAACGACTTATAATTAGCAATTAAGTGGAAGAATCTGACTATCACAGGAAAGTTTTAAGTCTCTTTTGGGAATTGGATGAGTGATTTTCGATAAGAAATGCAATGAAAATGCTTCGAATAATCATTTAATGAGGGAAGGAGAGTGAACAATAATATCACTACTGCGGACATAGCTAGTACACGAGAAATCGGCAAAAATCTGTTACTTGTATATCCAGTGTATAATAAATCCTTGGTACAACGAAGTATTAAATCACAGTATACAAATTGGACACTCGAAATTACTGACGTCATTCAAGTCCACTGTCACAATCTTCACTTACAGTAATGTAGATTAATCGAACATTCGAATTTACTAACGTCATTCAAAAGTTCGAAAAATGATTAGTGTGGTCGTGTTACAAAAATACAGGCTGTTTGTAGGAAAAGAATAAGATCCAGCTGAAACTTTCTCCAGACCTTCTCTATAGGATGGTTATGCCTCAGGAAAAATTCCCCTAGGATCCCACTGGTGGAACATCCTTTTTTTGGGACATTTCTTTTTTCCCCAGGCAAAATCCTAAGGGCGAAATTTTTTGAAAATTTCAAACTCATTTTTAGACATTATCAAGTATACCATTCGAAAGCTCTCGAAAAACTATATAGAAGACTTTTAAACGGGTATAGCCGATTTCATTACCTAAGTCAAGATAATTCACGCAGAAGATGCTATATATGGTCAATTTTAGACCAAAATAACCAAAATGTGGCGAAAAGTGGAACTTAAGCATGAAATATCTCGAGTTAGGTAAGGAAATCGGCTATACCCGTTTAAAAGTCTTCTATATAGTTTTTCGAGAGCTTTCGAATGGTATACTTGATAATGTCTGAAAATGAGTTTGAAATTTTCAAAAAATTTTGCCCTTAGGGTTTTGCCTGGGGAAAAAAGAAATGTCCCAAAAAAAGGATGTTCCACCAGTGGGATTTTAGGGGAATTTTTCCTGAGGCATAACCATCCTATAGAGAAGGTCTGGAGAAAGTTTCAGCTGGATCTTATTTTTTTCCCTTAAATTATGCTAGACAACCCCACTAGATTGCCAGTTAGGTATAAAAGGAGGCAAAGGGAAATTTATCTTTATTCCATTTGCTCTGCAATTTGAAACTTAATTTGTTTAATTTGTGTATTGGAATTTTGTTGATTTCGTTGTTATCATGGCTTCAAAGACAAAGACCTTGAAACATGTACTTTTTTACTGCCCATCCGATGATACGACCGTTATTGTACCAATCAAGTCAGTCGAATGGAAAGATGAGGGGAAGATTGGTTGCTTCTTTGCAGAAAAAAATGAAATTGTACTTGGCCATGTTTTGAAGATGGCTGGTAAGTTCACTACTATATTGTTTCAAAACAAAGGCAACCACCGGGATTTTTGGGATGCTTTCTTATGTAAGATTACTCTCGGGTACCTAATAGCCGCCCCCCCCGCTAATTAATTTTTCAAAAGTTTTCCACCCAGTACATTTTTATTCCAACCCCCCCCGCTTATTAAGTTTTGAAATTGTTTCCAACCCCCCGGCTATTAGGTACCCGAGAGTACGTCACAAATTATTTGAATTTCCAGGAATTGGTTTAGATTTTGAGATTTTTCAAAAAAGCCATGTTATTTTTCTATAAATCATTATTAACATGGTATTATAATACTGTACGTTATACAGGCTGAGATTTCAGTAATTTAATGTGGCACGGCGAGTAAATTACTCAGTACCTTAAGGAATGAAAATTTCGCGGTTCTGAGTGTCTACCACTTAATTAAATACCACGAAACGAACATTTTGGCGTGTTAAAATTTGAATTTTTAAACCAAATTAGCCTATAATTTGGTCCTTAAAAGCCTCCACCGGGGATAATTTTGGGTGTCCGGTGGGTCAGCTGATGCTTGTCCGGGGGTCAAAAGTCACTTTGTCCGGGGGTAAATCATTGAAAATTGTTATTTTCCTCCACCCCCAAATACAATTTTAAGAAAATTTTATTACGAATGAGGGTATTTGAAATTTAACATTTTTCTTTTTCTTTTTCTTTTTAGCCACGAAAAAAGAATTGGACGATTTTGAAAGAAAATGGGAGAATACAGACGCAGCAAAGGTATATATTTCAAAATAGTGTTTAAATGTTCTTGTGGTGGTTGGATGGACTTGATATAACAAATCTGATTTGAATTTACTTCCACTCAAACTTCTTTGCGTTGGACGAGACAATCGGAGTCCATTTTAATCTTCACTTGCGTTGATGTGCCTGAAAAAGCAATATAAATTCCGTCACCTAACTTCAGAAATTTTTGTTTGCAGCAAACAACTTTCCAACAGAATATTTTTTCAAGTTATAAAAATTTTCAGATTTTTTCAGAAAAGTCATCCAAAAAATTAAAAGAATTACAAAAATAGCTAAAATTTGCAAATTTTACCAGTTTTAACTACCCTGGGTAGTAAATTATTCTTCTCAATCTTTCGTCACACCACCACCGTAGTAAACGTCATTATGTCTGAGATTTTACTACCGACCCCCCCCCCTGCTTACGGCTTACACGTTTTTTATACGATTTTTTTTTATTTTCTCTGGCATTGAGCACTTTACGTATCAAATTGTTCACCAAACAATTAATTGACACATTTTTTATAAGCATACAGAATGAAGCTTTTAAGCATACCGAGCCTCCGTTTACAAACTCCTTAAAATTTACCCTATGCTTATAAAAACATGTAGCAAGAATTATAAATTTTCTTTTTAGACTCAACAAAAGCGTAAAACGTATGTCGAGGAAACAAAGTCAAAGAGCGGAAAACCACCAGCAAGCCCGAAACCAATATCTGAAAAACCACCAACAACCTTGAAAGCGACATCTGAAAAACCACCAACAACCTTGAAAGCGACATCTGAAAAACCACCAACAACCTTGAAAACAACAACCGAAAAACCACCAACAAGCCAAAAACCGACAACCGAAAAATCATCAACAATCTCAAAGTCAAAAACCCAATCAAAATCTTCTCAGCCTCGGAAATCAGCTAAAAAGTCAAAAACCACAATCACAGAAAACACCAACACTGCTGGAAAGCTCAAGAAAGCAAAATCAGCCAGGTCGAAAGATTCCCAAAAAGATAGCAGTGGACCAGAACCGGTAAAACTACTTACTATTAAATCCATTACCAAAATTTTGATTCATTGAACATAGACATTTTCTCGTGGATTAACCTGAAATGATTAAAACAACAAATAATTAATACAAAATGTAATCTCACTAAAAATTACCAGGGATACAGCTCAAAGGAAAAAACAAGACCAAGAAATATTTAAATTTTGGCAGAAATTTGATTTGGCAGGTGACTACAATAGTAGTATAGAGTCCCACAAAAGTTTGATTTGGGGGTGAGCTATGAATTTAAAGGACACTTTATTAAGGCGATATGAGCCTATCAGTAGGGGGAAATTTGTTCGTTTTTTAGGTCGCTCGATTTTTTTAGTCAAAGCACCTGTTATACATTTTTGGAAAGCTAAGGGGTAGGGGAATCAAAATAACTTGGGTGGCAATTTTTTTTCGGACACTTTGGTGTGATTTTCGGACAAATACGACGGTCTCAGGCAAAAATCATAGGTCGAAAAATTAATGAGAATTTTAGCTTGAGAAAACGGAGATCTGTTATATATATTTGGAAAGCTCTCAAAAAATTAAGATTACCTTAAGGGAAGAAATTTTCGGGGGAATTCAATTTCGCGGTTGGTCAAATTATTTTTTTTCGCGGGAATTTAATTTCGCCGGCTCATCGATTTTCGAAAAATTCGCGGGAATTTAATTTTGCGGTTGCAAGATATTTTTGGCCAAAAGCGTTATTAAATAAGCAAAAAACCTGCTTTTAAGGCTTGAAATGAATTTGGGGGAATGCGTGAAATAAATTAAATTTTGCGGTTTGACGATTTTGTAAAATTTCGCAGGAACTTAATTTCGCGGGAACTTAATTTCTTCCCTTAAGGTAGTGATATATTGCGAGCATAGGTGATTTCTTTACCTATCTCGAGATATTAATCCTTAAAACAGTGTTTTTCAGCCAGAAACAGCAGTTTTGTTTTCACCCTATGATTTTTGGCTGAGACCGTTGTATTTGTCCGAAAATCACACCAAATGGTCCGAAAAAAAATTGGCACCCAAGTTATTTTGATTCCCCTAACCCTTAGCTTTCCAAAAATGTATAACGAGTGCTTTGACTAAAAAAATCAAGCGATTTTACAAATTTCCCCCTACTATATAATTCGGACCAAAAATGCCCCTAACCGCAAGGTAAGATAATTCCTTAAGGTAAATAAGGACTTACGACACTTGTCTTTTAATTCAAATGTGATAGAAACGTAGTAGTTGATTATTTTCTGCAAGCGTTTTGATTTCAAACATGTTTGTAGACTTTCCAATTTACCTAAAAATAGAAAAACAAGAAGAAAAATTATTTTTTCGATTGAAAGAGAATAAAAAAATTTGTGTTTAATTGTAGAGGTGGGTCGGGGGACGTGGGTATTCCAGGTAAAAATCAACAAAATGGGGGGGGGATCATAATTAAGTGCTTTTGGCCTAGGAAAATGAAGGTTTTTGGCCAATACTCATCTGACAAAAATTTCGCGTGGATTAATTTTAGCGAGGGCAATCATTTTGAAGAAAAAAATAATGTTTTTTAATACAAAAATCAATTTAGTCACATGTTTGTAACACAATTCTTGACTAAGAACAGAATAACATGGAAATTTACGCCCCCATTACTAGTTTTTGAAAAAATTATGAAAATGATAACAAAATGATAAAAAGTGAAAGAAAAAACATACTGGATTTATTTTAGTGAATCAGCTTTTCGAAAAATTTCGCGCGATCTGTCAATTCGACGCGATCTGTCAATTCGGCGCGTTTTTTTTTAAACTTCTACGATTTAAGCAATCAAAAATAATCTATTTTACATAATTTTCAATTTTAGTCTCGTGAAATGGGCTCAAGTGAAAAAGAGTCAATCAGACAGTTTGAGCAACGGAAAGAGGCAAAGATGAAAGAAGTTAATGGGTTCTTGATCAAACGAGTCAACTACATGCACTCAAAAAGAACGATTGCTTGGAACCCTGAAACTTTTTGAAGAAACCACCTTCTCGTCAAGAACAGCAAGCATATCAAACTCAATCAGCTGAACAACCATCAACCAAGCAAATAGCCGTAATGCCTACCGAAAAAGCACCAACTCCAGAGCCCACCAAGCCACCAACTCCGGATCCCACCAAACCACCAACTCCGGATCCCACCAAGCCACCAACTCCAGAGCCCACCAAGCCACCAACTCCGGAGCCCAACAAACCACCAACTCCAGAGCCCACCAAGCCATCAACTCCAGAGCCCACCAAGCCACCAACTCCAGAGCCCACCAAGCCACCAACTCCAGAACCCATCAAGCCACCAACTCCAGAACCCATCAAGCCACCAACTCCAGAACCCACCAGACACCCAACAGAGACAATTTTGACACCCCCGCCAGGTTTTAATTCATCAAATAGTAGGCTCCATAAGATACAACAATCAAATACTTCGATTGAGCATAATTGGTCCTTGCCAGGAGCGATTGAAGTGCCAGCATTTGATGCAATGTCAACACCTAACCTTTCAGGTCAGCAGGCAGCCACACGGACAGCATTACAAAATACTAGTCCAATTTGTAATTGTTCTATGACTATTTTGAAAGATTGGATGAAAGGCTGCTTTGACGAGATTAATATGAAACTCCATCTCATAGACCAAAACTTATCACTCCTTAATAGCCAAGTTGTAACAGAAGGGTGTCCACCAATAAATGAGTCACACTTTTCCTTTATCGCAGCACATATTTGTAATCAAAGATGATTCAAAACTAAAAAGTAAATACAAAATGAAAATCTAAATCTAAACAAAAATAAATGACACGCCTACTTTTATACAAAAAGTTGACAAAAGTTGAGAACTGACCAAAATCCTTTAATGTCTACTTGAAATTGAACAATAGTTGAATACAAAATTGAATAGAAAAGTCTTGAAATTGAAATGTAATAAATATAATATATAAATGAATAATTACCAGTATGCCAGGAATGGGGAGCTGCAAAGTGTGAAGTCAAAAGTGAAAATGCAAACAAAAGAATGATGTGATTTGAATATTTGATGTTGACTCTTCAAAGTCTGAGTGACAACTGAATGATGATGTGTGATGATGTGGTTTTGAAGTATGATATATAAACAAAAAGCAAAGTGGATAAATACTAAATATAGTTGACAAAATTGATAAATAAATATAAATTAATTAATTTCTATGCATAAATTATCATAAATAAACTTGAATTGGGATTTGTATTTGCAGAACAGAAAAACAACTAGAAAAAGGCAAAGTGGACATGCAATAAAATAATGAAAATGTAGATAGGTCCTAAACTGAAAGCTGTGATCAAATTTGAGATATGACTTGATCATTAGAAATTTTGCAGTCTTGAGAGTCAATTTTGCTCATGCAACACTGCACAGACAGCAGATGCAAAATTTCAATTGTTTTGAATGAGTTAAAACGTTCTAGCTTGTGCCAAAGCTAAGTTTTGAATGAATAAATTTCCACCTTTCCCATATAAGGCGAATAAATAATAATTTGAAAAGCAATAATCTTTCAATAACAACAAGAACCAAAGAGCAACAGACTGAAATAAAACAAACAATCTCTAACAAGCCATTTGACTGATAAGATGCAAACAAGCCATTTGATTGATACAATGCAAGCAAGTCAACTCTTGATTGAAACAATTTGAGTGATTCAATTGAGTGAGACGATTCGAGCGATTTGATTGAGTGAGACGAGTCAAAAGATTCGATTGAGTGAGACGAGTCAAACGATTCGATTGAGTGAGATGATTCGGACGATTCGATTGAGTGAGACGATTCGAACGATTCGATTGAGTGAGACGATTCGAACAATTCGATTGAGTGAGACGATTCGAACAATTCGATTGAGTGAGACGATTCGAGCGATTCTATTGAGTGAGACGATTCGAGCAATTCTATTGAGTGAGACGATTCGAGCGATTCTATTGAGTGAGACGATTCGAGCGATTCGACTGAGTGAGACGATTCGGACGATTCGATTGAGTGAGACGATTCGGACGATTCGATTGAGTGAAACGATTCGAACAATTCGATTGAGTGAGATGATTCAAACGATT
This sequence comes from Clytia hemisphaerica, assembly GCF_902728285.1. Classification (NCBI taxonomy): domain Eukaryota; kingdom Metazoa; phylum Cnidaria; class Hydrozoa; order Leptothecata; family Clytiidae; genus Clytia; species Clytia hemisphaerica. The sequence goes on from NW_027104384.1 coordinate 801,811, forward strand.
CGATTGAGTGAGACGATTCGGACGATTCGATTGAGTGAGACGATTCGGACGATTCGATTGAGTGAGACGATTCGAACAATTCGATTGAGTGAGACGATTCAAGCAATTCGATTGAGTGAGACGATTCAAGCGATTCGATTGAGTGAGACGATTCGAACGATTCGATTGAGTGAGACGATTCGAACGAGTGAGACAATTCAAACGATTCGATTGATTGAGGTGATTCGATCAAGTCGATTAAATGAGGTGCTTTGAGCAAGTTGATTTGTTGAGATGTTTCAAGTATTTCGATAGGTTGAGGTGTTTTGAGTATTTCGATTGGATGAGATGTTTCCAGTAAGTGGAATTGCTTTTTGAGATTGACAAACAAGAATCTGATGTTGTTGGCATTTGAGATATGAGAATTAATGGTTGAATTTTGTAGGTACTTGGTTGAGATTTGGAAGTTGCCAGTTGAAGTTTGGAAGTTGTCGGTTGAAGTTTGGAGGTTGTCAGTTGAGGTTTGGAAGTTGTCGGTTGAAGTTTGGAAGTTGTCGGTTGAAGTTTGGAAGTTGTCGGTTGAAGTTTGGAAGTTGTCGGTTGAAGTTTGGAAGTTGTCATTTGAAGTTTGGAAGTTGTCGGTTGAAGTTTGGAAGTTGTCGGTTGAAGTTTGGAAGTTGTCAGTTGAGGTTTGGAAGTTGTCGGTTGAAGTTTGGAGGTTGTCGGTTGAAGTTTGGAGGTTGTCAGTTGAAGTTTGGAAGTTGTCAGTTGAAGTTTGGAAGTTGTCGGTTGAAGTTTGGAAGTTGTCGGTTGAAGTTTGGAAGTTGTCATTTGAAGTTTGGAAGTTGTCGGTTGAAGTTTGGAAGTTGTCGGTTGAAGTTTGGAAGTTGTCGGTTGAAGTTTGGAAGTTGTCGGTTGAAGTTTGGAAGTTGTCGGTTGAAGTTTGGAAGTTGTTGGTTGAAGTTTGGAAGTTGTCGGTTGAAGTTTGGAAAATGTCGGTTGAAGTCTGGAAAATGTCGGTTGAAGTTTGGAAGTTGTCGGTTGGTGTATGGAAGTTGTCGGTTGATTCAGTTAGATCTCTTTTGCGCCTGAATCTCATTAGTAGTTCAGCTCTTTCTTGTTGTTGTTGTTCTTTCTTGCCCAGTACTGCTAGTCTAGATGCTAAGCGTTCTTCAAACTTCTTGAAAGCTAACAGAGTTTGATGGTATTGATTTGAAAATTGTTCTTCGTAGGCTTGAGGGAATATGATTTTTAGTTCATTTTGAATTGTCAAATATCGACATTTTAAAGTTTCCATTTCCTCGGTGAGAGGCTTGATTTCAAATTTCAACATCTCTTCTATGTCATAATCGTATGGGAAGTCCTCAATGATATTACTAGAGATAACATTTTGCTCTATCAAAAGATCTTTCACCTTATTCTTATTGGTTGAAGTTTGTTGAGGATGTTTGAAGATACTGACCATTTTGATTTCTTTGATTGATTTGTTGTAGTTTACACTATTTCCTCAATGATGATTGACATCTTTTTTGGTTTGAGTGTGTCCACTGTTTTGAATGCCAGTGTTGAACCTTTGAATGGTTACTGTTTTGAATATAACAGAAGGGTGTCCACCAATAAATGAGTCACACTTTTCCTTTATCGCAGCACATATTTGTAATCAAAGATGATTCAAAACTAAAAAGTAAATACAAAATGAAAATCTAAATCTAAACAAAAATAAATGACACGCCTACTTTTATACAAAAAGTTGACAAAAGTTGAGAACTGACCAAAATCCTTTAATGTCTACTTGAAATTGAACAATAGTTGAATACAAAATTGAATAGAAAAGTCTTGAAATTGAAATGTAATAAATATAATATATAAATGAATAATTACCAGTATGCCAGGAATGGGGAGCTGCAAAGTGTGAAGTCAAAAGTGAAAATGCAAACAAAAGAATGATGTGATTTGAATATTTGATGTTGACTCTTCAAAGTCTGAGTGACAACTGAATGATGATGTGTGATGATGTGGTTTTGAAGTATGATATATAAACAAAAAGCAAAGTGGATAAATACTAAACATAGTTGACAAAATTGATAAATAAATATAAATTAATTAATTTCTATGCATAAATTATCATAAATAAACTTGAATTGGGATTTGTATTTGCAGAACAGAAAAACAACTAGAAAAAGGCAAAGTGGACATGCAATAAACTAATGAAAATGTAGATAGGTCCTAAACTGAAAGCTGTGATCAAATTTGAGATATGACTTGATCATTAGAAATTTTGCAGTCTTGAGAGTCAATTTTGCTCATGCAACACAAGTCAACAACCAACTCTGCCACAACAACCAATTCAACAGCAATAACCAACTCAACAACAATAGCCAACTCAACGACAACAACCAACTCACCAACAATCAAGTTAACAACAACAACCAATACGACCCTATCTTAAATGACAACAACAATGATTGGATACCACCCTTGAATTTTGAGCAAATTGACCACGACCAACAACATGATGTTGAGATCCAAGAACAGCAGCACATTCAAATCATCGCTCACCAACTTTCAAACTCAATAAACTCGTTAGATTCAGATGAAAGACGAATTAAGCTTGCAGCAGAGTATGGTTTGGAAGAAATTAAGCGGTTGTTTAACACCGGCGAGATTATGAGGTGCAACATAAACGGCAGACAAGGTTACCAAAAGTTTGAAACCTCTAAAATGAAAGCCATCCTCCAAGCAACATTTGAAAGATTTAACATTTCAGAACCCCTACAACGACACGTTGAAAGAGCAATTACAAACAAACTTAAAAAATATAGACAAAGCTTAAGAAATAATTCTGCGTGTAACTTGCCATAAATTTTTATTTATTTTTCCTTTAGTCCACAATCGCAAATAACTTGTGTTCGCGTCGTCTGACCGACTGATGAATTTTTTTAATTTTCTGATTATTTTGAGTTGGGAAGTCGCAAACCACCAGTACATATAAACACAGTAATACGGGCCGTTTATTCCAAATTTCTGATAGATTTGATTTGACTTTACCCAAAAACGATGCGAACACAAGTTATTTGTGATTGTGGCCTTACTTAGGTAGATAGAAATCATTTGTTTTAATCTTTTGAAATTGTAAGGTTGCTAATTTTAGAGTTTGTAAGGCAGATTAAGTTCAATCTGGTTCAATTGGAACATTAAGTCTTATTCTTTAGTTGTGTACTTGTTTTTCAGGCGGCAATCACAAATATTTTCCTTTCGGGTTACCTAAGGCGGTCATTGAAAAATTGTTCTATTCACGTCACCCGCCCGCATCAAATTTTCCGCTGATTTTCCAGTGCGAAGATGGGGAAAAAAATCTGGGAAAAGCAATTTGTTCTTTTAAAGTATATCTTTTTTCTCTATTGCTCTGACGACCATCGAAAAATTGTTTTGCTCGCATTACCACCCGCCCCTGAGTTACTGGCGTGATTAAAAAAACCCAGGAATGTTTTTGACCAGCCGTCCGCCCGTTTGCATTTTTTACACCCGTTGCGACGGGAACAGAGCATTTATTCGATGACCGCCTAACTGACTCAAAAAATTTAGAAAGTCTGGAACTGTCAGGAAGTCAGTAAAAAGGTCAGATTTTCCTTATCTTATATTAATTTTATTCCAACACTTTGTCATGTCTTTTGTGGTATATTCTACTTTTGCTGCATATTATATTGATTTTTGAAGTTTTTAGATTTTGTAACGAGAATGGGAAATTTTATGCCCAATGTTAATGAAAGGATGAAAAGATAATTGCTTCAATTAGTTAGGATAATAGAATTTGGTCTTGTAGGGAAACTTTTTTTACTAAAAAATAATGGCTCTCATTTTTACAGCCACTTTAAATTAAGCTAAGGATTAATGAACGAACATTGAATAAACGTACAGTTTAGCCTCGAGCTCTCGAATTTGGTTTTTCAATTTACTTACATTTTCAAGTACATTTGGAACAAAAATAAATTTTTTCAACCAGGGTGTCAGGGACGTCTCCCTCCATTTCACACATGTTTGGAAAAGAAACTACTTACGTCAAACTTTCCTTCTTCAAGCTCGTAATATTTTCAGGAATAAGCCGAATTCTTCTTTTCCATGGTTGAATTGAAAGATGGGTCGTTCTGCAATATGTACTTACCGATTTGTTTATGTTTTTTTTGCAACAATCAGCAGAATTTTCTGGATATAATTTTAGGAACAAGCCGAATTCTAAATTGCTTCCTTCATTCTTGTGGTTAAATCGTTCTGCAAAATATACTTTTCTGTTTATTTTTGTTTTCGTCGGTCACCGGCAAACATTTATAGCGGCCTTTTAGCCGCTCAAAGAGAGGCCGCTAAAGAAGGTCGCTAATAGGCCGCTGGCCGCTAAATAGGCCGCTAGCCGCTAAATAGGCTGCTGGCCGCTTGGCCGGTCTCTCGATCAAGAAAAAGTCTCTAATTAGAGGCCTTGAGGCCGTTCTTGGAAAATTTCCATCGGCCGCTTCATGGCCGATCTTCTAAAATGTAAGGCCGCTTGAGATTTCACTTCGCCCGCTATGAGACCGGTCTTTTACCCGCTTTGGCCGATCGGACTTTTGTGTACTTCAAATCGCTTGGGGAGTCACATTTAAACAATAGATGTACGCTTTTGCTAAACCCCCTTCTTCCCCCTTCACTGCGTACGTACTATATGGATGGCCCCATATCCATAGCTACGTAAGTTTCCTGACGATAATGAAAACGAAAATGATGAAAGACATTTCTAAACTCCTTGTCCTTTCTCTATTGATTTTTTTTCTACAAGAGACCATCCATAGAAGACTTACACTGGGCGAAAAGTCAAATTTCCAATACATTTGAAATCCCAAAAAATTCCTAAAAATGTCCGGAAATTCCAGATTTTTGGAACTTTATGAACATATGGAAATATCAAATTTTCCAAAATTGTAAACCTCATTGTGTGACATTTTCTAAATTTCCAAAATTTGAAATATCAAATTTCCTGGTCTTTTTTTATGTTTTAAAATTCATCTTTTTGGGGATTTCTTGAGGAATGGAAATATCAAATTTTCCAAAATTGGAAAGCTCATTGTGTGACATTTTCTAAATTTCCAAAATTTAAAATATTAAATTTCCAAAATTTAAAATATCAAATTTCCTGGTGTTTTTTGAATGTAAAAAGTTCATCTTTCGCTATATTTTTGGATCTTGCAAATATGACATTTAAAATCTTAAAAACTTCTGATAAGATCATTTTCACAATATCGTTAAAATTATGAAAAGGTCATATTTCGAAAGATTGAAACACACAAGAAAGTCACATTTGCGAATTTCCCAAAATTTTAAAGGTCATATTTTGAAGGATTGAAACACAAAAAAGTAACATTCACGAAACTCCCAATATTTTGAAAGAAACGATTTTCCCGATTTCATACGGTCATTTTAAAAGAAATCAAGATCTCAAAAATAATTTTTCTAGTGGGCACAAGCAGATGAGAACGAACAAAAAGCCTTTTTTTTAAGTCAACTTTCATTTTTCAAACAAGGATAAACATAAACTGTCGATCATAATTAATAAAAATATGTTATCAAAAATATACTCATAAAGGATGGAAAATTTATTAAAAGCCAACTATTTTTGGGAAACAGTCTCAGAATATGCTTATTCGAAGTTTCAAATCAAGCTCAAGTAAGGCTAGCGATATTTTGTACGAAATCCTGAAACGATTTTTCAATATACTGTCCTCTATCTAAAGCACATAAATATTTTTGAACAAGAAAACTTCCAAAGTTGTACATGAATAAAAACGAATAAAGCAAACAAAAGAAATGTAAGTTTCAAAAAATCATGAAGATGGAGGTAATATTATGTTATAATAAAGTTAGCCCCCTGGTTTAGTTAGAAAAAAATCTTACAAATATACAAAAAAATAAGTTTTCGTTTTAAGTTTTTAAAAATATATAACATAAGAATATAAAGGGCCCAAGATGTGCAAAATCAAATTCCTGCAAAGATTTGTTCCCTTTAGATATCATTTTATCTTAATGTTCTTGGCGCACAGCCCATTCAGTATCCTTTGGAAGTTCATTAGGTATACCTCTTCCGCTGATGAGGCCAACTTTACGTTTCACCATCTGTCTCTTTGAATTGGCAGACATGTTATCCCTGGTAAACTCATCCAACCGTTCAAAAATTGTATCACAAGACACAGATCTCCATCTCAAAGGTCGAACGCTGAAAGTGCCATCCGGCTCGTCTTCCTCTGATGACATGAAGTCCATCACCATTACTGTTGTTGCCTTCTTTTTGTGGGAATCTTTAAATGGTCCACGAGCCAAGGCTTCCTTGCGTTTGTTCAACTTCTGAATAAACAAGAAAAGTTTGATGGTGATAATTTGCTTGACATTTATCAGATTTCTATTTATATCCTTGAAATAGAATGCAAAATCAAAAACTACTACTAGCACCAAAATCAGAGATAACAGTATGATTTCAGTTTAATGTATTAATAAATCTGTGTATGGTGTTGTTTTGGTAAATACAAACAGGAATTGTGTTTAATAGCTAAAAGTACAATAGTAAATAAGATTTGATACCCCTGGATAACCTTAAAAATGATATTGTTGATATAATTTATTGAGTAGCATGAATCATTGAAACTTACTGAGGTCTTTCTCCTGTTCAATTTTGCTGCATTCCGATTTTCATCGTTTCTCTTGGAAGCGTAGTATTTTACCGAATTGTAATATGTTGAGATAGCAGCTGATAGAAAAAGAAAAGACAATTCATTGTTACTTAACAAAATAAATCTAATTTCAAAATCACTTCACATCAATGACCCAGCCGGCACGAAGATGTCTTGCTGCCGTTTTGAAAATGTCTTGTCCAAGACGCGGATATGTCTGAAAGATGGCTTCTTTAGGTCTCAAATGTCCGCTTTGAATGCGTCTTAACTAAGACGCGTATGAAGATGTCTTTAGAGCGTCTTGAAGACATCTCGCTTGACGGCGTCTTCGTTAAGACTCGTAGGAAGATGTCTTAAGAGTGTCTTGAAGACGTCTTTGAAACCGTCACTATTATCAAATTTTCTTGTCTTAGGGAAGATGCCACTGAGATCCGGTTCATATATTTTCTCAAGAATAACTCGAAAAACTTCATTTGAGAACGAGGAAAATAACTAAGGAAAAAAGCAATGTTTTGTTAAACCATTTTTAATGGTATTTTTAAATTATACAATAATGTTCCGGACTGAGATTCTACTGCCACATCTAGCGGAAAAAGACCAGAACTTCAGCTAATTTAAAAATGAGCTTCGAAAAGTTAGCCAGATTTGTTCTTAACAAAGTATAAGCTGTTTTCCAACCTCTAGAAAAACCCTTTACAATATTCAGCTGGCTATCCCAGATATAATAGCAAGAACATTCCAGTAGACAAAGTGAAAATTAGTCAAAGAAGTGGAAACAGTGGTATTACTTGATGAAGAGTTATTTAAGTATAAATTAATCTCTATTTACAAATGAAATCTGGAAAATAAATACATATCTACAATTTCATATTCACAATTTAGCAGAAAATCCTTTATGTTCACAAAAGCACTCTTGCAAAAGAAAAAGCAAAGATTTGATTAAGCCAGCATAATAGTGTGCTATCATTCTTGCTCTGAAGGCTTAATCAATGAAGACCTCAAATACAAAGAAAATATTCAATGAAAGAGTGTCATAACATGGTCTTTCTATAATCAGGAATCAACGAGAGCAACGTCAGAAAATTGAAAACTCATTAATTATTGGGAATTTCTGTTACTCTCTTTGGAGTCAAAGAAGTTCTTTTCAGGGTTATTCGAGCTTATTCATGAGTTACAAAAGATTCGCTGTAAAATGCCAAGATCTCCGTTGCAACTGAAGGCTGTTTTCTGAATTTTGCGAGACGAAATTTTTAAAATACTGAAAATCCTAAAAATCAATTTTTCTTTTTGCGACCGAGACCACCTTTTTGGGCTGGAGCATTCCGTAACTTGTTTTGCACCTTCTTAGCCACATCATGATCGGTTGTTGAGGAGTATCGGGTGGTGATCACATCTGAAGAGAGAATCAGAAGAATTGTTTTAAAACTCAAGAAGGGTGAATCTAGTAGGTCCTAGCCCTAAGATCAAAATCACTAACATAGTTAATAGCATGAATGAATAGATCCTATCTTGAACAGGGGTGGAACTGCGACTAACCGAATTGAAATATGAAAAAGATGTTACTGGTTTACATTTATTCATGATATGCACCATTGCAATGTCTTCCATTCCACCTAATAGCTGATTGGTTCAAAGTGACGTATTGACTGATTTTACGTCACTTACAACCAATGAGAGATTGGTTCCGTGATGTAATGTCAGAAGACATTGCAGTGGTGCATATCATGAATTTCATCATATCATGAATAACTTACCAGATATGGCTTTGTATGCCAAGGAATTTTTAAAGGCGAATTTGCCATTAGCACCTTCCATATTGCACAGGCTCAGGAACGATTTCGAGAAATATCTAAATGAAAGATAAAATATTGAAATGACGAGGTGAAAAATTGAATCAAAAAGCAATTTTTGACGTTCTGTTTGAATCAGGAGCAAATATTTTAGTAGAACTTCAATACTTTGAAACTTCATATTGGCTTTAAGGCAGAGGTGTAGTATTACATGGTATTGCCTTCATAAACAGTTAGTATAGGGTTATTAATGATATACTTCGCTCGCCCTCGACTCTTCTATTTTTACGATGGTATTAATTAATTTATAATAACACTGAACCAGTGTTTACATATTCAGTAAAGGATTTTTAAGACTCACGACTTACTGAAAGACCATGGAAAATGCAGAGAAAAATTGTCTTTACCTATCCATAATTTCGATGATTGCTGAACCAAAGTCTTCGCCACCAATTCTTGAAATGCGCGATTTCTAATAAAATAATTGTTTCATTAAGTGTCTGTCTATTGGTGAGGTCCAGCATTTACTTTAGAATTCATCCATTGTTTTAAAACCCAACTCTAGAGCCAGGGACACTTACAAGCGTTATGCTTATTAAACAAAAAGACGAACATTGTTCCGATTTAGATGTAAGTTTAAAGGGGCACTCCACTGAAAATTGAAATTTTAATATATTTTTCCTTTTCAGATATATGAAATACACCCCCTTCTCACAGACCCACTAGGACTCCTTCCCACCGGAAAAATTGGCCAAAATATCGTCCCGGTGGAAAATTGTTCCCATTTTTGTCCCCACTGAAAATAAACAAATAAGCCAATCCTCACTGAAAAATACTATAAAATAATATGCTATTTTTCTTATCCCCACTGAATTATCTGACTTGAAAACAAAAGAACTGAAATCCCCAGCTATAAGAAATATAGAAATATCAATCCCTATTGAGTTTCAGCCCGTTATTTTTATCCCAACCACCTGAAAAAATCCCACCGGGTCTGTGAGAAAGGGGTGTATGAAATGAACAGTAACTAACAATTTCTAATCTTGATTTGAGGTTAAAAAGAAAAACATCCAGGTAGAGTAGCACTATCACTGCAAAAAAACTTTGTTTGAAAAAAGAGTCAGAGCATAGTATAAGATATTTTTTTAAACACGATCGTGAAAAAAGTAGAAGTAAATCCTAAAAAAAACCGTTTGCTTCGTGATCCCTGAGTGCATAAAAAACATTTCGGAAAAATTTTTCCTGCAGAGTGCCCCTTTAATGTAAAAGCAATAATTTCTTACAAATTTGTCAAGGTATTCTTGGTCGGCAAGATTTTGCTCAAGATCAACCATTTCTTCTTGAGTTGTGACCATTGATATTTCAAAAAGTTGCTCTTGAAGTGGAAGAGCTCCAAAACGTTCATCGACGTGATTTTTCAGCAAAACAATTGCGTCCATGATTTTTGTTTGCCTTTCATAGAGTTTGTCAAGTTTTTCTAAATGAAATGATTGGAATGGTTATTCAACTATACTGGAAAATAGCAAACAAAATAAAAATGATTCGGTCGATTTTTTCTCAATCTTTTTCATGTACTGGGTGCTTAAAAAAAATCTACGGATGTTTGGCAGTTTTTTCAGACCTGTCAAACTAATCTGCGAGCCATACTTTGCTTGAATATAGAAGAGGGGGTCTGGTTTAAATTTTAATGTATTACTTTTTAAATTAGAACGATCGGTTTAAAAGGTGTAGCTAAAATTCAGTGTAAAAAATCACCTTTCGAAGAATACAAAATAAGATTAAAAATAGGTGATTAAATGACAATAGCTTTTGAACTGATCATCCGAATACAAGTAAAATTTAGGTTAGACTATCATCTAAATAAAGTTCAACCCGGTGTAACTTATCTAAAAGAACTTTAGACAAACAGTCTTAAGTATTCTAATAAAACGACGAATATAGCTCTTCTCTAAATTCTGTCTAAAATTATGACATATAAACTGACCCATTATACTACTATTGTCGATGACTTGCTCGCTCATGATCTCCTCTGCGTCTCTTCTAATAAGAATAAGAGGACAACAATAAGATAAAAACTAGATAGAAGAGAACTGTCATGCTTGATCGATATATTGAAAGACATGATTTCAAGTCTCCTTAATTCATCTCTGAATCGCCTCAGTTTAATTCAGTTAAAACGAGAATACCCTCTGAGCTACAACTTTCAGTGAAAAATATCACAATTGATTTGTTCTGGAAAATCTTACCTTGAGGACGTTCTTTTAACACTATTAAATGTTGAATTATTGTTATGGACGTGTGGCGATTTCGTTTTACCAGACGATGTGATAGTCGGGGAATTTCGTTGTGATTTATTTAGGGTATGCGGTGACTTTTGAAAATGTGGCGGTGTACTTTGTAAATTGAGCTTGCTTCGTAAACTGTTGGCCGATTTGTTTAGAAGATTGTGTGGTCTAAAAGAGCATAAAAATAAATATTTACTTAGATTGTTTGACCGAAATTTCTAAACCATTTAATTTCTCTAAAGCTAATTTGGAATGCCCTCCTCGTGCGGGAGTCTTTGAAACCAATACAAAGCTAAAACCGGCTTTATGTAAGAAATGTAAGAATATTTCATTAACTGATTGAGACGTGGACAGGTCATATAGTTAGCAAACGTTTAGACCCAATGAAAGTCAATTTGTAGATTCTTACAAGACTGGAGATTGTTCATGTCCTGAAGTATGGGCAGATTGGGTAACTAATTCTAACGATTGGTCTTGTGTCGTTTTTCCTTGCCCAATATCCAAACTGGATGTAATATGTAAAGTAAATCGTTCTGGGTTAATCCAGTAAACAACAGCATTTTATACTCCCTATCTTGAACTCTCGAAGGACTGAAAAGCTTTTTTTCATATAAAATTTTGATTTGATCATGATGCAAGGGTATTTCTCATAAATAATTTACATAGAATGGAAACTTTTTTAAGATTAACAGAAAGTCTTGGTACACCTTTTTAGAATGACACTTATAACAACAAGTAAAAATAAACTTTTTATTACCTTTCATTTCTAGCAGTATTCCTCGATGTTGTTAATTTAAAATTTGTTTCGGTTCTAAATAAAAAGATACTACGTTTTCAATTTTTTGATTGAAAAATAAAATAAAGCAGAGAAGAGGTATAGTGGTCGAATACGGCACAGGGTTGTAAAAGTGCTAGTAACTAATCATTTTCACGTTTTTTTTTCTGTCTTGTGTTTATACTGATAACCTTTTAATTAGACAGAGTAATATAACTGTTTTTTTGCATCGTTTTGATGCTCGAATCTCAATAGAAAAAAGTAAGAAAACTTAATTATGTATATCTATTTTGTATTGATTTATGCTGACAGACAGAAAGCTGATTTTTGCTGTTTTTCTGTCTGACGTTATTTTTTCGTCTCAGTATAAATAGGGCTATTAGTCAAAAAATGATAATGTT